>NW_016959229.1:0-12819 GCF_001483705.2 Eufriesea mexicana
GATATATTAGACTAGTATCGTGGTGAGCATGATTTTCTGCATAAATAAGGAGGTAAGATACTATTTGTTTGCTGTAGCCATTGCAATGCAATAGACTCCGACTGAAAAGTACATTTCTATTGACATTTTCGACTAATATCGTGGTGAGATAGCTTTGCTGCGCGAATAAGGGGGAAAGGTGCTATTGGTTTGCTATAGCCAATGAATTGCCACAGAATCTGTCTGAAAAGTCCAATTTTTTGACATTTTCGACTAATATCGAGGTGAGGATGCTTTTCTGCTTGAATATGGAGGAAATATTCGATTGGCTTGCTATAGCCATTGCATTGCAATGGAATCTGACTAAAAAGATCAATTTTATTGAAGGTTTCGACTAATATCGTGGTGAGCAACCTGTTCCGCGTAAATACGGTGGAAAGATACTATTGGTTTGCTATAGCCATTGCATTGCAATAGTATCTGTCGGGAATGTTCAATTCTATTGACATTTTCTTCCCTTATCGTGGTGAGAAAGTTTCTCTACATAAGTGACGATGAAAGATCCTATCGGTATGCTACAGGCATTGAATTGCACCAGGATCTGACTGAAAAGTTCAATTTTAATGAAATTTTCGACTAATATAGTGGTGGGCAACCTTTTCTGCGTAAATAAGGGGAAGAGATAAGATTGGTTTGCAATAGCCATTGCATTGCAATAGAATCTGACTGCAAATATCAATTTTGATGACATTTTCGTCAAATATGGTGGAGTGGAAACTTTTCGGCATATATAAGGAAGAAAGATTCTATTGGTTTTCTAAAGCCATTGCATTGCACTAGAATCTGACTGGAAGGCTCGATTCTATTGACTTTCTCGGCTAATATCGTGGTGAGCTACCTTTTCTGCCAAAATAAGATGGAAAGATACTATTGGTTTGTTATATCCACCGCATTGCAGTTGTATGTGGCGGGAGAGTACAATTTTATTGAAATGTTCGACTAATATCGTAGTGCGCAACCATTTCTGCATAAATAAGGGGGGAAGATCTTATTGGTTTGCTTTAGCCATTGCATTGCAATGGAATCTGTCTGAAAAGGTCAAATTTATTGACATTCTCGACAAATATCGTGGAGTGTAAACTTTTCGGCATATATAAGAAAGAAAGATTCTATTGGTTTTCTATAGCCATAGCATTGCGATAGAATCATACTGAAAAGATCAGTTCTATTGACATTTCCTACCAATATAGTGGTGTGCAACCTTTCTGCGTAAATATGGTGCAAAGATGCTATTGGTTTGCTGTAGCCACTGCATTGCAGTAGTATCTGACACGAAAGATATATTTTATTGACATTTTCGACAAATGTGGTGGAGTGTAAGCTTTTCGGCATAAATAAGAGGAAAGATAACATTGGTTTGCTATAGACATTGCATTGCGATAGAATCCGACTGAAAAGATCAATTCTATTGACATTGCCGACCAATATCGTGGTGAGCAACCTTTCCGCGTAAATAAGGTGGAAAGATACAATTGGTTTGCTATAGCCATTGCATTGCAATAGTATCTGTCGGCTATGTTCAATTCTATTGACATTTTCTACCATTATCGTGGTGAGCAAGTTTTTCTACATAAGTGACGACAAAAGATCCTATTGGTTTGCTACAGGCACTGAATTGCACCAGGATCGGACTGAAAAGTTCAATATTATTGATATTTTCGACTAATATTGTGGCGGGCAACCTTTTCTGCGTAAATAAGGGGAAGAGATAAGATTGGTTTGCAATAGCCATTGCATTGCAATATAATCTGACTGCAAATATCAATTTTATTGACATTTTCGACAAATATGGAGAAGTGCAAACTTTTCTGCATATATGAGGGCAAGGTCCTATCGGTTTGCTATAGCCATTGCATTGCAATAGAATCTGACTGAAAAGCCCAATTTTACTGACATTTTCGACTAATATCGTGGTGAGCATGCTTTTCTGCAGAAATAAAGAGGTAAGATAATATTGGTTTGCTATAGCCACCGCGTTGCGATTGAATCATACTGAAAAGATCAATTCTAATGACATTTCCGACCTATATCGTGGTGAGCAACCTTTTCTGCGTAAATAAGGTGGAAAGATGCTATTGGTTTGTTGTAGCAACTGCATTGCAATAGTATCTGGCTGGAAAGTTATATTTTATTGACATTTTCGACAAATACGGTGGAGTGCAATACTTTTCTGCATATATAAGGAGGAAGGACCTATCGGTTTGCTAGAGACGTTGCATTGCAATAGAATCTTACCGAAAAGCACAATTTTACTGAAATTTTCGACTAATATCGTGGTGAGCATGCTTTTCTGCATAAATAAGGAGGTAATATTATATTGTTTTGCGATAGTCATCGCATTGCGATGGAATCAGACTGAAGAGATCAATTCTAATGACATTTCCGACCAATATCGTGGTGAGCAACCTTTTCCGCGTAAATAAGGTGGAAAGACACTATAGGTTTGAATAGCCTTGCATCGCAATAGTATCTGTCGGGAATGTTCAATTCTATTGACATTTTCGACTAATATCGTGGTAAGCAGGTTTTTCTGCATAAGTAAGGAGGAAGGATCCCATTGGTTTGCTATAGCCATTGAATTTCACTAGGATCTGACTGAAAAGATCAAATTTATTGAAATTTGCGACTAATATCGCGGTGGGCAACCTTTTCTGCGTAAATTAGGGGGAGAGATAAGATTGGATTGCAATAGCCATTGCATTGCAATAGTATCTGACTGGAAAGGTGAATTTTATTGACTTTTTCGACAAATATGGAGGATGCAAAGTTTTCTGCATATATAAGGAGGAAAGATCCTATTGGCTTGAAATAGCCATTGCACTGCAATAATATCTGACTGGAAATCTCAATTGCATTGACATTTTCGGCTAATATCGATGTGAGCATCATTTTCTGCATGAATAAGGAGGAAAGGTTCAACTGGTTTGGTATAGCCATTACATTTCAATAGAGTCTGACTGAAAAGTTCAATTGTATTGACATTTTCGACTGATATAGAGGTCAAAGGAGGAAAGGTTCAACTGGTTTGGTATAGCCATTACATTTCAATAGAGTCTGACTGAAAAGTTCAATTGTATTGACATTTTCGACTGATATAGAGGTCAGCATGCTTTTCTGCTTGAATATGAAGGAAATATCCTATTGGTTTGCTATAGCCAATGCAGTGCCATAGAATCTGACTGAAAAGTCCAATGTTATTGATATATTAGACTAGTATCGTGGTGAGCATGATTTTCTGCATAAATAAGGAGGTAAGATACTATTTGTTTGCTGTAGCCATTGCAATGCAATAGACTCCGACTGAAAAGTACATTTCTATTGACATTTTCGACTAATATCGTGGTGAGATAGCTTTGCTGCGCGAATAAGGGGGAAAGGTGCTATTGGTTTGCTATAGCCAATGAATTGCCACAGAATCTGTCTGAAAAGTCCAATTTTTTGACATTTTCGACTAATATCGAGGTGAGGATGCTTTTCTGCTTGAATATGGAGGAAATATTCGATTGGCTTGCTATAGCCATTGCATTGCAATGGAATCTGACTAAAAAGATCAATTTTATTGAAGGTTTCGACTAATATCGTGGTGAGCAACCTGTTCCGCGTAAATACGGTGGAAAGATACTATTGGTTTGCTATAGCCATTGCATTGCAATGGAATCTGACTAAAAAGATCAATTTTATTGAAGGTTTCGACTAATATCGTGGTGAGCAACCTGTTCCGCGTAAATACGGTGGAAAGATACTATTGGTTTGCTATAGCCATTGCATTGCAATGGAATCTGACTAAAAAGATCAATTTTATTGAAGGTTTCGACTAATATCGTGGTGAGCAACCTGTTCCGCGTAAATACGGTGGAAAGATACTATTGGTTTGCTATAGCCATTGCATTGCAATAGAATCTGACTGCAAATATCAATTTTGATGACATTTTCGTCAAATATGGTGGAGTGGAAACTTTTCGGCATATATAAGGAAGAAAGATTCTATTGGTTTTCTAAAGCCATTGCATTGCACTAGAATCTGACTGGAAGGCTCGATTCTATTGACTTTCTCGGCTAATATCGTGGTGAGCTACCTTTTCTGCCAAAATAAGATGGAAAGATACTATTGGTTTGTTATATCCACCGCATTGCAGTTGTATGTGGCGGGAGAGTACAATTTTATTGAAATGTTCGACTAATATCGTAGTGCGCAACCATTTCTGCATAAATAAGGGGGGAAGATCTTATTGGTTTGCTTTAGCCATTGCATTGCAATGGAATCTGTCTGAAAAGGTCAAATTTATTGACATTCTCGACAAATATCGTGGAGTGTAAACTTTTCGGCATATATAAGAAAGAAAGATTCTATTGGTTTTCTATAGCCATAGCATTGCGATAGAATCATACTGAAAAGATCAGTTCTATTGACATTTCCTACCAATATAGTGGTGTGCAACCTTTCTGCGTAAATATGGTGCAAAGATGCTATTGGTTTGCTGTAGCCACTGCATTGCAGTAGTATCTGACAGGAAAGATATATTTTATTGACATTTTCGACAAATGTGGTGGAGTGTAAGCTTTTCGGCATAAATAAGAGGAAAGATAACATTGGTTTGCTATAGACATTGCATTGCGATAGAATCCGACTGAAAAGATCAATTCTATTGACATTGCCGACCAATATCGTGGTGAGCAACCTTTCCGCGTAAATAAGGTGGAAAGATACAATTGGTTTGCTATAGCCATTGCATTGCAATAGTATCTGTCGGCTATGTTCAATTCTATTGACATTTTCTACTATTATCGTGGGGAGCAAGTTTTTCTACATAAGTGACGACAAAAGATCCTATTGGTTTGCTACAGGCACTGAATTGCACCAGGATCGGACTGAAAAGTTCAATATTATTGATATTTTCGACTAATATTGTGGCGGGCAACCTTTTCTGCGTAAATAAGGGGAAGAGATAAGATTGGTTTGCAATAGCCATTGCATTGCAATATAATCTGACTGCAAATATCAATTTTATTGACATTTTCGACAAATATGGAGAAGTGCAAACTTTTCTGCATATATGAGGGCAAGGTCCTATCGGTTTGCTATAGCCATTGCATTGCAATAGAATCTGACTGAAAAGCCCAATTTTACTGACATTTTCGACTAATATCGTGGTGAGCATGCTTTTCTGCAGAAATAAAGAGGTAAGATAATATTGGTTTGCTATAGCCACCGCGTTGCGATTGAATCATACTGAAAAGATCAATTCTAATGACATTTCCGACCTATATCGTGGTGAGCAACCTTTTCTGCGTAAATAAGGTGGAAAGATGCTATTGGTTTGTTGTAGCAACTGCATTGCAATAGTATCTGGCTGGAAAGTTATATTTTATTGACATTTTCGACAAATACGGTGGAGTGCAATACTTTTCTGCATATATAAGGAGGAAGGACCTATCGGTTTGCTAGAGACGTTGCATTGCAATAGAATCTTACCGAAAAGCACAATTTTACTGAAATTTTCGACTAATATCGTGGTGAGCATGCTTTTCTGCATAAATAAGGAGGTAATATTATATTGTTTTGCGATAGTCATCGCATTGCGATGGAATCAGACTGAAGAGATCAATTCTAATGACATTTCCGACCAATATCGTGGTGAGCAACCTTTTCCGCGTAAATAAGGTGGAAAGACACTATAGGTTTGAATAGCCTTGCATCGCAATAGTATCTGTCGGGAATGTTCAATTCTATTGACATTTTCGACTAATATCGTGGTAAGCAGGTTTTTCTGCATAAGTAAGGAGGAAGGATCCCATTGGTTTGCTATAGCCATTGAATTTCACTAGGATCTGACTGAAAAGATCAAATTTATTGAAATTTGCGACTAATATCGCGGTGGGCAACCTTTTCTGCGTAAATTAGGGGGAGAGATAAGATTGGATTGCAATAGCCATTGCATTGCAATAGTATCTGACTGGAAAGGTGAATTTTATTGACTTTTTCGACAAATATGGAGGATGCAAAGTTTTCTGCATATATAAGGAGGAAAGATCCTATTGGCTTGAAATAGCCATTGCACTGCAATAATATCTGACTGGAAATCTCAATTGCATTGACATTTTCGGCTAATATCGATGTGAGCATCATTTTCTGCATGAATAAGGAGGAAAGGTTCAACTGGTTTGGTATAGCCATTACATTTCAATAGAGTCTGACTGAAAAGTTCAATTGTATTGACATTTTCGACTGATATAGAGGTCATCATGCTTTTCTGCTTGAATATGGAGGAAATATTCGATTGGTTTGCTATAGCCATTGCATTGCAATGGAATCTGACTGAAAAGATCAATTTTATTGAAGGTTTCGACTAATATCGTGGTGGGCAACCTTTTCTGCATAAATAAGAAGGGAAGATCCTATCGGTATGCTCTTGCCAATGCATTGCCATAGAATCTGTCTGAGAAGCCCATTTTTATTGACATTTTTGACTAATATCGTGGAGAGCATGCATTTCTGCATAAATAAGGAGGTAAGATAATATTGGTTCGCTATAGCTATTGCATTGCGATGGAATCAGACTGAAAAGATCAATTCTATTGACATTTCCGACCAATATCGTGGTGAGCAACCTGTTCCGCGTAAATACGGTGGAAAGATACTATTGGTTTGCTATAGCCATTGCATTGCAATAGTATCTGTCGGGAATGTTCAATTCTATTGACATTTTCTTCCCTTATCGTGGTGAGAAAGTTTCTCTACATAAGTGACGATGAAAGATCCTATTGGTATGCTGCAGGCATTGAATTGCACCAGGATCTGACTGAAAAGTTCAATTCTAATGAAATTTTCGACTAATATAGTGGTGGGCAACCTTTTCTGCGAAAATAAGGGGAAGAGATAAGATTGGTTTGCAATAGCCATTGCATTGCAATAGAATCTGACTGCAAATATCAATTTTGTTGACATTTTCGTCAAATATGGTGGAGTGTAAACTTTTCGCCATATATAAGGAAGAAAGATTCTATTGGTTTGCTAAAGCCATTGCATTGCACTAGAATCTGACTGGAAATCTCAATTGTTATGACATTTTCGACAAATATCGTTGTGAGCAACCTTTTCTGCGTGAATAAGGTTCAAAGATACTACTGGTTTGCTGTAGCCAATGCATTGCCATAGAATCTGTCTGAAAAGCCCAATTTTATTGAAATTTTCGGCTAATATAGTGGTGGGCAACCTTTTCTGCGTAAATAAGGGGGAGAGATAAGATTGGTTTGCAATAGCCATTGCATTGCAATAGAATCTGACTGCAAATATCAATTTTATTGACATTTTCGGCAATTCTGGTGGAGTATAAACTTTTCGGCATAAATAAGGTCGAAAGATTCTATTGGTTTGCTGAAGCCATTCCATTGCAGTGGAATCTGACTGGAAGGCTCAATTCAATTGACATTGTCGACTAATATCGTGGTGAGCATACTTTTTCGCGTAAATAAGGTGGAAAGATACTACCGGTTTGCTATAGCCAATGTATTGCAATAGCATCTGTCTGAAAAGATCAATTTTATTGACATTTTCGACAAATATGGAGAAGTGCAAACTTTTCAGCATATATAAGGGGGAAGGTCCTATCGGTTTGCTATAGCCATTGCACTGCAATAATATCTGACTGGAAATCTCAATTGCATTGACATTTTCGGCTAATATCGATGTGAGCATCATTTTCTGCATGAATAAGGAGGAAAGGTTCAACTGGTTTGGTATAGCCATTACATTTCAATAGAGTCTGACTGAAAAGTTCAATTGTATTGACATTTTCGACTGATATAGAGGTCAGCATGCTTTTCTGCTTGAATATGAAGGAAATATCCTATTGGTTTGCTATAGCCAATGCAGTGCCATAGAATCTGACTGAAAAGTCCAATGTTATTGATATATTAGACTAGTATCGTGGTGAGCATGATTTTCTGCATAAATAAGGAGGTAAGATACTATTTGTTTGCTGTAGCCATTGCAATGCAATAGACTCCGACTGAAAAGTACATTTCTATTGACATTTTCGACTAATATCGTGGTGAGATAGCTTTGCTGCGCGAATAAGGGGGAAAGGTGCTATTGGTTTGCTATAGCCAATGAATTGCCACAGAATCTGTCTGAAAAGTCCAATTTTTTGACATTTTCGACTAATATCGAGGTGAGGATGCTTTTCTGCTTGAATATGGAGGAAATATTCGATTGGCTTGCTATAGCCATTGCATTGCAATGGAATCTGACTAAAAAGATCAATTTTATTGAAGGTTTCGACTAATATCGTGGTGAGCAACCTGTTCCGCGTAAATACGGTGGAAAGATACTATTGGTTTGCTATAGCCATTGCATTGCAATAGTATCTGTCGGGAATGTTCAATTCTATTGACATTTTCTTCCCTTATCGTGGTGAGAAAGTTTCTCTACATAAGTGACGATGAAAGATCCTATCGGTATGCTACAGGCATTGAATTGCACCAGGATCTGACTGAAAAGTTCAATTTTAATGAAATTTTCGACTAATATAGTGGTGGGCAACCTTTTCTGCGTAAATAAGGGGAAGAGATAAGATTGGTTTGCAATAGCCATTGCATTGCAATAGAATCTGACTGCAAATATCAATTTTGATGACATTTTCGTCAAATATGGTGGAGTGGAAACTTTTCGGCATATATAAGGAAGAAAGATTCTATTGGTTTTCTAAAGCCATTGCATTGCACTAGAATCTGACTGGAAGGCTCGATTCTATTGACTTTCTCGGCTAATATCGTGGTGAGCTACCTTTTCTGCCAAAATAAGATGGAAAGATACTATTGGTTTGTTATATCCACCGCATTGCAGTTGTATGTGGCGGGAGAGTACAATTTTATTGAAATGTTCGACTAATATCGTAGTGCGCAACCATTTCTGCATAAATAAGGGGGGAAGATCTTATTGGTTTGCTTTAGCCATTGCATTGCAATGGAATCTGTCTGAAAAGGTCAAATTTATTGACATTCTCGACAAATATCGTGGAGTGTAAACTTTTCGGCATATATAAGAAAGAAAGATTCTATTGGTTTTCTATAGCCATAGCATTGCGATAGAATCATACTGAAAAGATCAGTTCTATTGACATTTCCTACCAATATAGTGGTGTGCAACCTTTCTGCGTAAATATGGTGCAAAGATGCTATTGGTTTGCTGTAGCCACTGCATTGCAGTAGTATCTGACACGAAAGATATATTTTATTGACATTTTCGACAAATGTGGTGGAGTGTAAGCTTTTCGGCATAAATAAGAGGAAAGATAACATTGGTTTGCTATAGACATTGCATTGCGATAGAATCCGACTGAAAAGATCAATTCTATTGACATTGCCGACCAATATCGTGGTGAGCAACCTTTCCGCGTAAATAAGGTGGAAAGATACAATTGGTTTGCTATAGCCATTGCATTGCAATAGTATCTGTCGGCTATGTTCAATTCTATTGACATTTTCTACCATTATCGTGGTGAGCAAGTTTTTCTACATAAGTGACGACAAAAGATCCTATTGGTTTGCTACAGGCACTGAATTGCACCAGGATCGGACTGAAAAGTTCAATATTATTGATATTTTCGACTAATATTGTGGCGGGCAACCTTTTCTGCGTAAATAAGGGGAAGAGATAAGATTGGTTTGCAATAGCCATTGCATTGCAATATAATCTGACTGCAAATATCAATTTTATTGACATTTTCGACAAATATGGAGAAGTGCAAACTTTTCTGCATATATGAGGGCAAGGTCCTATCGGTTTGCTATAGCCATTGCATTGCAATAGAATCTGACTGAAAAGCCCAATTTTACTGACATTTTCGACTAATATCGTGGTGAGCATGCTTTTCTGCAGAAATAAAGAGGTAAGATAATATTGGTTTGCTATAGCCACCGCGTTGCGATTGAATCATACTGAAAAGATCAATTCTAATGACATTTCCGACCTATATCGTGGTGAGCAACCTTTTCTGCGTAAATAAGGTGGAAAGATGCTATTGGTTTGTTGTAGCAACTGCATTGCAATAGTATCTGGCTGGAAAGTTATATTTTATTGACATTTTCGACAAATACGGTGGAGTGCAATACTTTTCTGCATATATAAGGAGGAAGGACCTATCGGTTTGCTAGAGACGTTGCATTGCAATAGAATCTTACCGAAAAGCACAATTTTACTGAAATTTTCGACTAATATCGTGGTGAGCATGCTTTTCTGCATAAATAAGGAGGTAATATTATATTGTTTTGCGATAGTCATCGCATTGCGATGGAATCAGACTGAAGAGATCAATTCTAATGACATTTCCGACCAATATCGTGGTGAGCAACCTTTTCCGCGTAAATAAGGTGGAAAGACACTATAGGTTTGAATAGCCTTGCATCGCAATAGTATCTGTCGGGAATGTTCAATTCTATTGACATTTTCGACTAATATCGTGGTAAGCAGGTTTTTCTGCATAAGTAAGGAGGAAGGATCCCATTGGTTTGCTATAGCCATTGAATTTCACTAGGATCTGACTGAAAAGATCAAATTTATTGAAATTTGCGACTAATATCGCGGTGGGCAACCTTTTCTGCGTAAATTAGGGGGAGAGATAAGATTGGATTGCAATAGCCATTGCATTGCAATAGTATCTGACTGGAAAGGTGAATTTTATTGACTTTTTCGACAAATATGGAGGATGCAAAGTTTTCTGCATATATAAGGAGGAAAGATCCTATTGGCTTGAAATAGCCATTGCACTGCAATAATATCTGACTGGAAATCTCAATTGCATTGACATTTTCGGCTAATATCGATGTGAGCATCATTTTCTGCATGAATAAGGAGGAAAGGTTCAACTGGTTTGGTATAGCCATTACATTTCAATAGAGTCTGACTGAAAAGTTCAATTGTATTGACATTTTCGACTGATATAGAGGTCATCATGCTTTTCTGCTTGAATATGGAGGAAATATTCGATTGGTTTGCTATAGCCATTGCATTGCAATGGAATCTGACTGAAAAGATCAATTTTATTGAAGGTTTCGACTAATATCGTGGTGGGCAACCTTTTCTGCATAAATAAGAAGGGAAGATCCTATCGGTATGCTCTTGCCAATGCATTGCCATAGAATCTGTCTGAGAAGCCCATTTTTATTGACATTTTTGACTAATATCGTGGAGAGCATGCATTTCTGCATAAATAAGGAGGTAAGATAATATTGGTTCGCTATAGCTATTGCATTGCGATGGAATCAGACTGAAAAGATCAATTCTATTGACATTTCCGACCAATATCGTGGTGAGCAACCTGTTCCGCGTAAATACGGTGGAAAGATACTATTGGTTTGCTATAGCCATTGCATTGCAATAGTATCTGTCGGGAATGTTCAATTCTATTGACATTTTCTTCCCTTATCGTGGTGAGAAAGTTTCTCTACATAAGTGACGATGAAAGATCCTATTGGTATGCTGCAGGCATTGAATTGCACCAGGATCTGACTGAAAAGTTCAATTCTAATGAAATTTTCGACTAATATAGTGGTGGGCAACCTTTTCTGCGAAAATAAGGGGAAGAGATAAGATTGGTTTGCAATAGCCATTGCATTGCAATAGAATCTGACTGCAAATATCAATTTTGATGACATTTTCGTCAAATATGGTGGAGTGTAAACTTTTCGCCATATATAAGGAAGAAAGATTCTATTGGTTTGCTAAAGCCATTGCATTGCACTAGAATCTGACTGGAAATCTCAATTGTTATGACATTTTCGACAAATATCGTTGTGAGCAACCTTTTCTGCGTGAATAAGGTTCAAAGATACTACTGGTTTGCTGTAGCCAATGCATTGCCATAGAATCTGTCTGAAAAGCCCAATTTTATTGAAATTTTCGGCTAATATAGTGGTGGGCAACCTTTTCTGCGTAAATAAGGGGGAGAGATAAGATTGGTTTGCAATAGCCATTGCATTGCAATAGAATCTGACTGCAAATATCAATTTTATTGACATTTTCGGCAATTCTGGTGGAGTATAAACTTTTCGGCATAAATAAGGTCGAAAGATTCTATTGGTTTGCTGAAGCCATTCCATTGCAGTGGAATCTGACTGGAAGGCTCAATTCAATTGACATTGTCGACTAATATCGTGGTGAGCATACTTTTTCGCGTAAATAAGGTGGAAAGATACTACCGGTTTGCTATAGCCAATGTATTGCAATAGCATCTGTCTGAAAAGATCAATTTTATTGACATTTTCGACAAATATGGAGAAGTGCAAACTTTTCAGCATATATAAGGGGGAAGGTCCTATCGGTTTGCTATAGCCATTGCATTGCAATAGAATCTGACTGAAAAGCCCAATTTTACTGACATTTTCGACTGATATCGTGGTGAGCATGCTTTTCTGCAGAAATAAAGAGGTAAGATAATATTGGTTTGCTATAGCCACAGCATTGCGATAGAATCATACGGAAAAGATCAATTCTAATGACATTTCCGACCTATATCGTGGTGAGCAACCTTTTCTGCGTTAATAAGGTGGAAAGATGCTATTGGTTTGTTGTAGCAACTGCATTGCAATAGTATCTGACTGGAAAGTTATATTTTATTGACATTTTCGACAAATACGGTGGAGTGCAATAATTTCCTGCATATATAAGGAGGAAGGACCTATCGGTTTGCTATAGACGTTGCATTGCTATAGAATCTTACTGAAAAGCCCAATTTTACTGACATTTTCGATTAATGTCGTAGTGAGCATGCTTCTCTTCAT
>NW_016959230.1:0-1238 GCF_001483705.2 Eufriesea mexicana
TATGGAATATGCATCATCTCAGAACAACTTCATAAAACGGCTACAGTGATATATTGCTGGGTGTACCAGGTAGTGCAGAGCCAATTTTAAATATGTCTAGCTATAGCAGTAATATACATTCATAATTCTAGAATTGCTGTTGAACACATATTATATGCGTTGAAATTAGTCCAACGTCTAAAGTACTCTTATGATCGTTGCTCTCAATACTCTTCCGTCAATTGTTAATGCCTCGAGCTATAATGCGCTATTCCCTTGTCGTTCTAGAATTGCAATGGTACCTAAATAATCACTGTCGGATTAATCCAACTACCACAGTGCTCTATTGGAGGATGCACTAACCTCCGTACCGGGAATTGCAAATACCACCAACCATAACCGATGAGTAGAACAATATTTAATGCTGCGGAATCTAATCATCATTAAACAGGTCAACCTTACGCCTTCAGTGCTATAGTGGTAGATGTAATGAGAAACGTACTGTCGGTTGCTAACATCTCTGACCATATACGTACTATACGTGGTTCATTCTAGATTTGACGATAAACTTAAGTTATCAGTGTATATGTTATTCCGACGGTCAAAGTATGGTGATCATGGCTCTACTCAGCACTCCATCGTTATTTGTTATTGCCTCGAGCTATTGTAGGCCTGCCCCCTTTCATTCTAAACCTGCAATAGTATTTAAACCATTACTGAATATCTTAATACAACGGCAGCCTAGCTGTATTTGTGGGTGTGGTGACTACTGTACTGGGATTGGAAAATATCTCTAGCCATAACTGATGTATGCATTGATCATTCTAGAACAGCTACAGAATTTAAGTAATATGTGAATGGGTTGACAGAACTGCTGCAATACCGCCAGAGTGGCTGCGCACATTACTTTTGTATCAGCTAGTATTATCTCGAACTATAGCGTGTCTGCCACTGCCACACGTGTACTGCGATAGAGAATAAATCATCATTGAAAAGATTAATCCAACTGCTGCAGGGCTCTATTGGCGTACGTTCTGAGAACCAATTTGCCAGATGCAAATTTTGCCAGCCATAACCGTACTATACATTCATTATTTTAGAATTGCAGTTAAACATAGGTTGTAAACGAACAAATTAGCCCAAAACACTATTGACGGATGTACCGACTACCTTACTGGGGTAGTAAATATCTCGAGCCATAACCGTAACAAACATTGATTACTATAGACTTGCTTTGGAATTTACATCGCCAGTAAACA
>NW_016959230.1:9289-10908 GCF_001483705.2 Eufriesea mexicana
GCTGGGAATTGTAAGCATCTTCAGACATAACCGCACAATGCATAGATTACACTAGACTTGCTTTTGAATTTACATCACCAGTGAACAAATTATTCCGGCGGCTGCAGTACTGTGATGATAGCCGTTCTCAGTACTGTTTGGTCACTTGTTGGTGCCTCGAGCGATAATGAGTGTGTTCTCTATCATTCTAGAATTGCCATGGTGTATAAATCGTCATAGAACAGATCAATCCAACGGTTACGGTTCACTTTTGATGGAGGTACTAGCAACCGTACCCTCTACTCTAAATAACTCTAGCTGTAGCCATGTTATTCATTTACTTGTGTAGACATACTTTTGGAACCTACATCATGAGTGGACAAATTAGTCCAAAGTCTATAATCCTTTATTGGTGGACGTAACGGATAATTTGCTGGGAATTGTAAATAACTCTCGCCATATTTGATGGTTACATACATTATCAACACATATCTTTGAATTTAAATCGTCAGTGATCACATTAGTCCTAAGACTGCAGTACTGTGCTGATGGCTACACTCAATACTGTTCCATCACATGTTAATAACTAGAGCGATTGTTGGTCTTTCCTATGCTATTCCTGAGTTGCAATAGAATTTAAATCATCACTGAAGAGATTGGTCCTACCGCTAAAGTGCCCTAGTGGTCGATGTACTAAGAACCGTACAGACATTTTAAAATACCTCTGTCCATAACTGATTCATACATTGATTTTTCTAGGTATACTTTGACATTTACGTCATCAGCGAGTAAAATAATGCAACGGCAAGGGTAATGTGATGACGGCTATCATTAGTACTGTGTTGTCCGTTGTGAATAACTCGAACTACAGCGGCCAAGTTTCTTGTCATTCTAGTATTGCTATGGAATATGCATCATCTCAGAACAACTTCATAAAACGGCTACAGTGATATATTGCTGGGTGTACCAGGTAGTGCAGAGCCAATTTTAAATATGTCTAGCTATAGCAGTAATATACATTCATAATTCTAGAATTGCTGTTGAACACATATTATATGCGTTGAAATTAGTCCAACGTCTAAAGTACTCTTATGATCGTTGCTCTCAATACTCTTCCGTCAATTGTTAATGCCTCGAGCTATAATGCGCTATTCCCTTGTCGTTCTAGAATTGCAATGGTACCTAAATAATCACTGTCGGATTAATCCAACTACCACAGTGCTCTATTGGAGGATGCACTAACCTCCGTACCGGGAATTGCAAATACCACCAACCATAACCGATGAGTAGAACAATATTTAATGCTGCGGAATCTAATCATCATTAAACAGGTCAACCTTACGCCTACAGTGCTATAGTGGTAGATGTAATGAGAAACGTACTGTCGGTTGCTAACATCTCTGACCATATACGTACTATACGTGGTTCATTCTAGATTTGACGATAAACTTAAGTTATCAGTGTATATGTTATTCCGACGGTCAAAGTATGGTGATCATGGCTGTACTCAGCACTGCATCGTTATTTGTTATTGCCTCGAGCTATTGTAGGCCTGCCCCCTTTCATTCTAAACCTGTAATAGTATTTAAACCATTACTGAATATCTTAATACAACGGCAGCCTAGCTGTATTTGTGGGTG
>NW_016959231.1:0-259 GCF_001483705.2 Eufriesea mexicana
AGTGCTAGGCAGAACATACTAGAGCACAGTAGACCGCAGAAGTCGACCGCATTCTGGTTTACAGCACAGAAGTCAAATACATCCTAGCCCAACCGAGAAAAGCCCAACATAACCAAACGTAACCTAACTCAATCTGTCGTTCAATGAACACATTTGCTGTCCTCCCCTGAGCCGAACACAGTATAGTAGAGCAATGTAGAGGAAACAAGTCCACCGAATAGCAGAGTATAGCGCAAAGGTATAAGTAAACATACCCTTA
>NW_016959232.1:0-252 GCF_001483705.2 Eufriesea mexicana
ATCGATGGATGGAAGTACGGATAATAGGATTTATGTATGTGTGGACGGATGGATGTGTGGCTGAATGGATGCATGGGTGAAGGGATTCATGGATGGATGGACGGGTGTATCGATGGACGTATGTATGGTTGGATGTCTGTATGAATGGCTGGATGAATGGTTGGATAGGGGTATGGATGGACGGATCTTCGGAAGAATGGATGTATGGATGCATATATGTATGGATGTATGGATGGATACATGTATCGAGTG
>NW_016959233.1:0-309 GCF_001483705.2 Eufriesea mexicana
CGAAAATGTTAATAAAATTGAACTTTCCAGGCAGATTCTATAGCACTGCAATGGCTATAGAGCGCCAATTGAACCCTTCTTCCTTTTTTATGCAAGAAAGCTGTCTCACCACGATATTAGTCGAAAATGTTAATAAAACTGTTTTTTCCATCCAGATTCTATAGCATTGCAATGGGTATAGCACGCCAATATAATCTTTCCTCCTTGTTTATGCAGGAAAGGTAGCACACCACGATATTTGTCGAAACTGTCAATAAAATTGAACTTTCCAGCCAGATTCTATAGCATTGTAAAGACTATAGCACGCGA
>NW_016959234.1:0-301 GCF_001483705.2 Eufriesea mexicana
AGTAGATGGCTGTACTTGCCATTGGTTGAAGGCGTTAGGCGACCTATTCAGCAGGCTACAACACATTACAGGTTTTGAGTAGACCATTTCTCTGGCAAGTAGGTGGCTGTACTTGCCCTTGGATTGAAGGCGTTAAGCGATATACTCACCAAGCTATAACAGGTTATGGATTTTGACTAGACCTATCCTTTGGCAAGTAGATGACTGTACTTGCCATTGGATTGAAGGCGTTAGGCGGCATATTCACCAAGCTATAACAGATTATAGACTTTGAATAGATCTATTCTCTGGCAAGTAGATG
>NW_016959235.1:0-635 GCF_001483705.2 Eufriesea mexicana
AGAGTTAAGTGATTGATACAGAAAGAGCCCAGCGTTGCTTTAATATATTAGTTTGTCTACTAAATGACGTTTTATTTACAACAGAAAGAACTGGAAAGTAACGAAGTAAAAAGATTTTATAATAAACGATTTCTATTGTACTCTGACAGCACCTGCTCTCCCACGCCACCGACAAACAAAGGCTATGACTGACTATGGACTTGGGTCAACCTAGAAAAGCGAAGATCGGCATCGTGTCGATAGAACGTTCTGGAAGGCCAGCGATCGGCAACATTGTAAACAGACAGGACTGAGAGCAGGCACATGCCTGGCGTAGTGGCGAATGCGTACACATATATACACACATACACACATGCATACAAACATCCGCTCTGCTGTTTCCCTAATATCACGCACTCATTCCTATTGGCGGTAAAGAAGCAAAAAGCTTATAAGAAATTATTAGTGAAGTAAGTGTAATAAAAACAATTAAGATTATTGGTAATAGATGTTATATACTTAGTTACAGTCTTGCTCCTAATCGCAAAAGTATAATAAAAAAAACTTGGCATATGTTGCTGAAGAACAATTTAAAAATATTTTTAATTAATTAGAAGCACAAGGTTTAAAGGATTATTCATCATTACAAAATACCT
>NW_016959236.1:0-241 GCF_001483705.2 Eufriesea mexicana
GCTATGACCTTTGCGTTATACACAGCTATACTGTGGCTCTCTGCGCTCTACTATATACTACTGTATTCGGCTTGGCTCACGATACGAAAAGAATGGTGTTCGCGGCACGTTATGTTGAGGTATGTTACGTTCGGTTATGATACGCCTGTTTGGGTCAGGTCTGGATAGCTTTGACTTTCTCGGCATAGACTGCTGTTCGCTGCATTTCTGTGCCCTACTGTGCCCTGCTCGACTCTGGGGT
>NW_016959237.1:0-515 GCF_001483705.2 Eufriesea mexicana
ATGGATGTACGGATGTATGGATGTATGGATGTATATATGTATGTATGTATGGATGGATTGATGAATGAGTGCATGGATGTATAAATGTATGTATGGATGTACGTGTGGTTGGATGGATGTATGGATGGATGGATGGAAATACGGATTGATGGATTTATGGGTACATGGTTGGGTGGATGTATGGATGTATGTATGGATGAACGTATGGATGTATGTATCGATGTATGTATGGATGTATGGATGTGTGGATGTATGGAAGGATGGCTCCATGGATGGATGGATGTATGGATGGCTTGAGGTATGGATGGACGGATGTACGTATGAATGGATGTATGGATGTATATATGTATGGATATATGGATGAATGGATGTATCGATGGATGGCAGTACGGTTGGTAATATTTATGGATCTATGGATGTGAGGATTTATAGATGTGTGGGTGCATGGATAAATGTATGGATGTACGTATGGTTGGATGGATGTATGGATGGATGGATGGAAGTACGGATTGATG
>NW_016959238.1:0-405 GCF_001483705.2 Eufriesea mexicana
ATGTATGGATGTATGGATGGATGGATGTATGGATGGTTGGATGTATTAATGTATGGACGTTTGTATGCTGGGATGTATGAATGTATGGCCGTATTTCCGTTATGCATGTGCGGATGTATGAATGCATGGATGTATGGATGTAAGAATATATGGATGTACGGAGGCATGGATGTATGGATGTGTGGGTGGACGAATGTATTCCTGAATGGACGGAAGATGGGATGTATGTATGGATGCATTTATGGATGAGTGTATGGATGTATGCATGGATGTATGCATGGATGTATGCATGGATGTATGGATGTTTGTATGGATGTATGGATGTATGGGTGTATGCATGTGTGGATGTACGTATGTATGAATGCATGGATGTAAGAATGTATGGATGTATGCAAGTATGGATGT
>NW_016959239.1:0-987 GCF_001483705.2 Eufriesea mexicana
CTAACTGGAACCAACGCGCCGCGACCACTATTTCTGGCGTCCACAGAGCCAGGCCCAACACATAAGTGGAGTGTAGAACGCAGAAAACCATAGAATCGCAGCGTATATCAGAGCAGTCAAACATACACAAACATAGCCTAACTCAACCCAACGTGCCGAGAACGCTATTGATGCATGCCCGGATCCAAATAGGACATACTGGTGCACATTAGAGCGCAGAAATATAACGAACAGCAGCGTACAGCACAAACGTTAGTGCTATAACAACGAAAATTAGCCAAACCCAGCCTAACCGAACGTAACCTGACTCAACAAAACGTGCCGAGTCCACTGTTGTTGGCCTTCCCAGAGCCAGGCGGGAAATATTAGAGCACTGTAGGGCACAGGAATTCACCTAATAGCAGACAATGTCACGAAAACCAATCCCACCCTTTCCTAAGCGAACCAATCGCAACATGACCAAACGCAACATAACTGAAGCTCTCGTGCCGCGACCACATTCGCCGGCCTCCCCTGAGCCACGCAGAACACATTAATGGAGAGTAGGACGCAGAAATCCATTGAATCGCAGTGTATACCAGAATTGTCAAAGCTACCCAAACCTAACGCAAGCCAACACAACATACTCAAGCATAGCCAAACTCAAGCTAAATTGCCGAGACCGCTACTGCTGCCCTCCCCAGAGCAGAGCAGGTCATACTAGAGCACTGTAGAACCGAAAAATCCAACGAATAGCAGTGTACAGCACAAAATTTGAAACTATACTGACCAGACTTTGCCGAACCCAACCTAACCGAAAGTAACTCGAATCAACAGACCCTGCCGAGACCACTATTTCTGTCCATTCCGGGCCTAGCTGAATATGTTAGAGCACTGTAGGGCTCAGAAAACCTCCTAATAGCAGACTATAGTACTGAAGTCAGTTCTATCCCCTGCTAACGTAGCCAATCGTAACATAGACAAACGAAACCTGTCTCAGCTAACGTG
>NW_016959240.1:0-929 GCF_001483705.2 Eufriesea mexicana
GGTTACGTTTGTTCGCGTTAGGTCTGGATAGCATTGACTTTTTTGGCGTAGAATGTTATTTGGAGGATTTCTGCACCCTTCTCTGCTCCACTATACTCTGCTCGACTCTGGGGTGGACAGCAATAGTGGTTACTGCACATTAGGTTGGGTTAGGTTGCGTTTTGGTATGATACGGTTGTTTAGGATAGGAGAGTATAGCATTGGCTCTTGTGCTGTACACTGCCATTCGGCGTGCTTCTGCACTCTACTGTGCTCTAGTGTGTTCAGCTTGGTACTGCGAAAAACAGCGATAGTGGTATCGGCGCGGCATGCTCAGTTAGGCTACGTTTGGTTTGGTTAGGCTAGGTCAGGTTAGGTTTGTATATCTCCCACTTTTATGCTTTACACTGCATTGCGTGTGATTTCTGCGCTCGACTGTGCTCTGGTATATTCTGATTGGCTCTGTGGAGATAAGTAATGATGGTCTGGGCACGTTGGTTTGAGTTAAGCTACGTTTGCTTACGTCACATTTGGTCTTGTTAGGACAGGATATAACTGACATTTGTGCCATACACTGCTTTTCGCTGGATTCCTGCATTATACTGTGCTCTACTATATTCTGCATGGCGCTGGGGAGAACAGCTGTAATGGTCGCGGCACGTTACGTTGAGTTAATCTACGTTCGGATGGGTTACATTGACCTGGGTTAGGTTTCGATGGCACTGACTCTTCCGCAACACGCTGCGATACGATTGATCTCTGAGCTCTGCTCGCCTCTACCTCTATGTTCTGGTCGACTCTGTGGCGGCCAGCAACAGCGGTCGCGGCACGTATGGTAGAGTTACGAAACGTTAGAACGTTTGGTTGTGTTAAGTTTGATTCGGTTGGGCTAGGGTAGCTTCGACTTTTGTGATGTACTCCGCAATGCTGCAGGTTTCCGCGCTCTGCTG
>NW_016959241.1:0-660 GCF_001483705.2 Eufriesea mexicana
TAGCACAAAAGTAAAAGCAGTCGCAACCAAACTTAACCTAACGCAACTTTACCGTACGTAACCAGACTCAATAGAACGTGCCACGGCTGCCATTACAGTCCTCTCCAGAGTCGAGCAGAGTATGGTAGAGCAATGTAGAGCGCAGAAATACACCGCATTTCAGTGCGCAGCACAAGAGCCGATTATATCCCTTCCAAACCCAACCAAGCCTGACCTAACGGAACGTAGCCCAACTCTACCTAACGCGCTGCGCCCGCCGTTTCTGGCCTGCACAGACCAAACCAGTGCATGCTAGACCACAGTAGGGCTCAGAAATCCCCCGAATATCAGCGTACAGCGCGAAAGTCAAAGCTGTCCTGGCCTGGCATAGCCAGATATAGCACAACCGAGCGCAACCTAGCAACACCTAACAGATCTTCACCACTATAGCTGACCTCCGCAGAGCCAAGCAGAATATATCACATAACTCTAGATCACAGACCTACGCGGCGTTTTAGTTTATAGCGCAAAAGTCAAAGATACCCTGGCCAAACCTGACCCAACCTAAACGAACCAATCGTTGCATAAAGTGCCAAGGCCACAGTTTCTGTCTATGCCGGAGAAAATCTGAACGGATAGGATCAATGTGGAGGGCCGGTATCCACCGAATAGCAGTTTATA
>NW_016959242.1:0-976 GCF_001483705.2 Eufriesea mexicana
TGGTTGGATGTATGAATGAATGTATCGAAGTATGTATGGATGTATGTATGGATATATGGATGTATGTATGGATGGATTTATGGTTGTGTGGATGTATGGATGGATAGGTTTATGGATCAATGGATGTATGGATGGGTGCTCGTATGGGTGAATGGTTGTATGGTTCGATGGATGTATGGATGGGTGGATGTATTAATGGATGGATGTATGGAAAGATGTATGTATGTATGGATGTATTTTTGGTTGAGTGGTTGTATGGATGGATGGATGTATGAATGGATTGAGGTATGGATTGACGGATGTATGTATGTATGAATGTATGGAGGTATATATGTATGGATGTATGGATTTATGAATGTATGGGGGTGTGGATGGATGGACGTATGGATGGATGTATGTGTGGATGGCAGGATATATGGATGGATGTATGTATTGATGTACAGGTGTATGGATGCATGAATGCATGGTTGTATGGATGTATGTAAGTATGGATGTATGGATGGATGGATGTATCGAATGATAGACGTACGAATGGCAGGGTTAATGGATGTATGGCTGTGTGGATGTATGGATGTATGCATGTATGGATGTATGTATGTATGGATGAACGATTGTGTGGATGTACGAATGAAATGGATGTATGTATGGTTGTGTGTATGAGTTTATATTTGGATGTAGGTAACGGTGTATGTTGGGATGTATGTATGGATGTATGGATGGATGAATGCATCGACGGTTGGAAGTACGGTTGATAGGATCTATGGATGTATGGATGTGTGGATGTATGGATTCATGGAAGGATGGTTGTGTGAACGGGTGCATGGATCGATGGATGGGTGTATGGATATATGTATTGATGTATGTATGGATGTATGGATGGGTGGTTGTATGGCTGAATGGATATATGGAAGTCTGGGTGTATGGATGGGTGGATGTATGGATTGATGGCCGTATGAATGGATGGATGTATGGATGG
>NW_016959243.1:0-1147 GCF_001483705.2 Eufriesea mexicana
GAATGTATGGTTGTATGGATGTATGTATGTATGGATATATGGATGAATGGTTGTATCGAATGATAGACGTACGAATGGAAGGATGTATGGATGTATGGTTCGATGGATTTATGGATGGGTGGATGGGTGGATATATGTTTGAATGTGTGCATGGATGTTTGTATGGATGCATTTACGGATGTATCGATGGATGTATGCATGAATGAGTGTATTGGTATATGCATGGATGTATGGATGTATGTATGGACGTATGTATGGATGTACGTATGGATGGATGGGTGCATGGGTGGATGGATTTGTGGATGTATGGATGTGTAGATGTATGGATGGATGGATGTTTGGATGGGTGGATGTATTAATGAATGGACGTTTGTATTCATGGATGTATGAATGTATGGCCGTATTTGCGTTATGGTTGTACGGATGTATGTATGCGTGGATGTATGGATGAAAGAATCTATGGATGTATGGAGGCACGGATGTATGGATGTGTGGGTGGACGAATGGATGGGTGAATGGACGGAGGAATGGATGCATGTAGGGATGCTTTTATGGATGAATGTATGGATGCATGCATGGTTGTATGCAAGGATGTATGGATGGATGTATGGATGCATTTACGGGTGTATCTATGGATGTATACATGGATGAGTGTATGGGGGTATGCATGCATGTATAGATGTATGTATGTATGGATGTGTAGATGTATGTATGTATGGATGTATGCATGTATGGATGTTTGGATTTATGGATGTATGGACGTATGGATGTTCGAATTTCTGGATGTACGGGTGTATGGATGTATGGATGGATATGTGTATGTATTGATGTATGCATGTATGTATGTATGGATGAATGGAATGGTGGATGGATGTATGGATGGATAGATGTACGGATGTATGGATGGATGGATTTATGGATGTATGGATGTACGTATGGATGGATGAGTGCATGGACGGATGGATTTATGGATGTGTGGATGTGTGGATGAATGGATGTGTGTATGGATGGATGTATGGATGGGCGGATGTATGGATCGATGGATGTATTAATGTATGGACATTTGTATGTATGGATGTATGAATGTATGGCCGTATTTGCGTTATGGATGTACGGATGTATGTGTGCATGGATGTATGGATGTAAG
>NW_016959244.1:0-1676 GCF_001483705.2 Eufriesea mexicana
TAGGTTGAGTTACGTTACGTTTCGTTAGTGTAGGTTAGGATGGCTTGGTTAGCGCTTCTTTGTCTCGTGTGCTGTACACCGTTATTCGGTGGATCTCTGCGCTCTACGTTGCTTTACTATATTCTGCTCGATTCTGTGGAGGCGAGCAATAGCGTTCACGGCTCGTAAGGTCGTGGTTGGTAACGTTTAGTTTGGCTAGGTTAGGCTATGCTCGGTCAGCATTACTTAATCTTTCGATCTACACATTGTCATTCGTTGGATTTCTGTGACCTACTGCGCTCTGCTACACTGTGGTTTACTCAGTGGAGGCGAGGAGCTGTGGTCGTGTCACGTCATGTTGGGTTATGCTGCGTCTGGCTAGGTCAGGTTAGGTCAGCTTAGGTTAGGTTATCTAAGGCTTTTGTGCGGCTCACAGCAATGCGGTGGATTTCTGCGCTACCGAGTTGTCTCCGTTGGGCCCGCACTAGTGGTTTTGTCATGTTAGGTTTGGTTATGTTACGGTTGGTTAAGTTACGTTTGATTAGGTTAGGATAGTCTAGCATGACTTTCGTGCTGCTCGCCGCTTTTCGGCGCATTTCTGCGCTATAATGTGCTCTAAAATGTTTTGCTTGGCTCTGGGATGCCAGCAATATTGGTCTCGTCACGTTATATTGAGCTAAACTACGTTTGGATATGTTTTATTGCGCCTAGTTGTGTTGGGTTATGTTTGACTTTTATGTAATACATGTCAGTGTCGTCGATCTTTGAGCTCTGCAGAGCTCTTGTATTTTCGCCTTAGCCACGGGAATGCGGGCAATATTGGTCCCGGCACGTTAGGTTGAGCTAGGCGGCGTTTGGCTAATTTAATTCGGGTTAATTTCGGTAATGGTGGCTACGAGTTTCGCGTTAAACACTAGTGTCCGGTGGATTCCTGCCTACGTCGGAGCTCTACTACATTCGACTTCGCCTTGTGGCTGCCAGCAATAGTGGCAGCGGCGCGTTACGTTGAGGTAGGCTACGCTCGGTTAGGATATGTTAGCATGGGTCATATCTCAATACATATGAATTTTGTGCTCTGCACTGCGTTTCTATGGACCTACACGCCTTATTTTCCTTCAGTATGTTCTGCTCGACTCTGGGGATTAGAGCAATAGCGGGCGGGGTACGTTAGGCTGTGTTACGTTTCGTTCGGTTATGTTATGTTTGGATATATTAGGATAGGGTAACTTCGACTTACGTGCTGCACACTGCTATACGGTCGACTCCTGCGCTGCAGTGTACTCTACTATGTTCTGCTAGTCTTTGTGATGGCCGGCAAAAGTGGTCTCGCCATGCTAGGGTGAGTTAGGTTACGTACGGTTACGTTACGTTTGGCTAGGTTAGGATATTCTGCTTTGTCTTTTGTGCTATAGACCGTTATCTGGTGGGTTTCCGCGTCGTAATGTGCTACAATATTCTCTGATTTACTCTGTGGTGACCAGCAACTCTGGCCTCGGCACGTTAGTTTGTGTTAGTTAACGTTTGGCTAAGTTTGGTTAGGTTAAGCTGAGCCAGGTTAACTTAGACTTTCGTGCTGTACACTGCTGTTCGGTGGGTTTCTGCGCTCAACATTGCTCTGCTATACTCTGCTCGAATCTGGGGAGGCGAGCAATAGTAGTTGTGGCACGTCAGGTTGTGCTAGGATTATTTCGGTTAGT
>NW_016959245.1:0-221 GCF_001483705.2 Eufriesea mexicana
ACAGCATATTAGAGCGCATTGGAGTGCAGAAATCCACCGAATAGCAGTTTATAGCACAAATGACAAAGAAATCCGAACCCAGCCATCCAAACCGAACCTAACGATAGGTAACATTACACAAACTAACGCGCCGAGACCACTATTACTGGCCACACCAGGGCCAAGCAGAGCATATTATAGCACATGATAGCGCAGAAACCCACCGAATAGCGGTGTAGAGC
>NW_016959245.1:393-2521 GCF_001483705.2 Eufriesea mexicana
GATACCACTAATACTGGCCACCCCAGAGCTAAGCAGAACATACCAGTGCGCAGTAGCGCACAGAATTCCACCTACTGGCAATGAATGGCACGAAAGTCTAAGATACTCTGTTCTAGCATAACCAACCATGTCACATGCAAATGTAGCCTTACTAAGCCTAACACGCCGAAACCACAATGCTAGCCTCCCCAGATCCAAGCAGAGTAAAGTAGAACGCAGTAGAGCGCAGTAGTCGTAGGTCTGCAGTGTATAGCACAGATGCCTAGACTATCCTGTCCTAATCTCACCAAACGTAACATAACGTAACGTGGCACAGTTGAACCTAACATGACGAGAACGCTATTGCTGTCCTCCATAAACAGAGGCAGAATGTACTAGAGCACAGTTGACGGCAGGAATTCACCGTACAAGAGTGTACAGTACGATAGTCATAGCTACCATAACCAAACATAGCGTAACCCAACGAAGAAAAACGTAACCAAACTCAACCTGACGTACAGGACCACTATGGCTGGCATCCACAGGACAGAGAAGGTTGTAGTAGAGTTCCTTCGAGCGCAGAAGTCCGCCCAATGCAGTGTACAGCACGAAGATCAAAGACAACGAGACCGTGCCTGACATAAGCTAATCAAACCAAGTGTAACATAAAACAACCTACCGTGCCGAGAAAACTATTGCCGGCGTCCCAGTGACAAGCAGAATATGACAGAGCCCAGTAGAGCCCGGGAGTCCATAAAACAGCAGCGTCGAGCACAAAGGTCAAGGTTATCCTAAACTAACCCAAAATAGCTTGACACAGCTAAACGTAATCTAACTGAACCTAACCTGCCGCGGCCGGTATTGCTGGCCACCAGGAAGACAAGCGTGGCACAATAGAGTGTGGTAGAGCGCAGAAATCCATAGAATCGCGGTGTACAGCAGCTAAGGCGTAGCTGTACAAACCTAACCGCTGCTAACGTAGCACAGCCAAACGTAGCCTATCGCAACCTATCCTGGCGAGGCCATAATGCCTGGCCTCCCTAGAGCAAGAAGAATATACTACATCACTGCGGAGCGCAGAAATCCGCCGCATTGCAATGTAGTGCACAGAAGCCGTAAATATCCTTACCTAACCTCCCTAACCTAACCTGACGGAACGTAACTCAGCCCAACCTCACGTGCCGAGACAACTCTTACTGTCCACCGCAGAGCGTAGCGGAATGCAGTAAAGCACAGTAGATCGCAGAAATCCACCGGATTACAGTGTACAGCACGAAAGTCAAAGGTATCATAACCAAATGTAGCCTAATCTGACATAACCAATCGTAACATTACTCAACTTAACGCACCACGGCCACTATTGCTCGACTCCCCAGAGTCAAGCGGAGTATAGCCGACGAATGTAGAGCGCAGAAACCGACCGAGTGGCCGTGTATAGAACAGAAGTCAAAGAAATCCTGACTGAGCCTTCCTAACCAAACTTAACGGGACGTAACCTTACTGAAGCTAACGTGCCGGGACCACTATTGCTGTCATAGAGCCAATCAGAGTATATTAGGGCTCAGTAGAGCGCAGAAATCCGCCGCATAACAGTGTACAGCACTAAAGTTGGGTCTATCCTGTCCTGACATAACCAAACGTAACATAAACAAACGTAACGGGCCGCAACCTAACGTGCTGAGGCCACTATATGTGGCCTCCGCAGAGGCAAGCAGAAAATACTGGAGATAAGTAGATCGTAGAAATCGACCGCATTGCAGTGTAAAGCACAGAAGTCATAGATATCCTGACACAACCGGACTTAACCTAAGATAACCGAACGTAGGCTAATTGAAATTAACGTGGCGGTAGCAGTATCGCTGCCCTTCCTTGAGCCAAGCTGAACATATTAGAGCGCAGTAGATTCCAGGTATCCACCGAATAGCAGTGTATAATGCAAAAGTCGGGGATATCCTCTCGTAAACTAACCATTCGTAACATAACCAAACGTAACACAACACAACCTAACGTGAAACTAACTCTATTCCTGGCCTCCCAGAGCCAAGCATGGCATGTTAGAGGTGAGTGGAGCGCAGAACTCTATAGCATCGCGGTGTAGAGGAGAAAAATCAAGGCTATCCAAACCTAACCCAAACCAACATAACCTAGC
>NW_016959246.1:0-551 GCF_001483705.2 Eufriesea mexicana
GTAATCCTCCGAATATTTGTGCACAGCACTAACGCCAAAGATATCCTTTCATAATCTAACAAACCACAACGTAACCAGGCGTAACTTAACCAACGTAACGCACAGAGGCCACTAATGGTGGCCCCCGCAGCGACACACCGGACATACTATAGCAGAGTGGAGCGCAGAAATCCGCCGAACAACAGTTTACACCACGAAAGCCAAAGCTATCCATACGCAACCCAAAATAACATATCCTAACCAAACGTGGACTAGCACAAACTAACGTGCCGAGACCACTACATCTGGCATACCCCTAGCCGAACAGAGTATATTAGAGCAACGTAGAGCGTAGAAATACACACAATAGTGTTGTAGAGCACAAAAGTCAATGCTACCCTAGCCTAAGGAAACGTATCCTAACCAAAGCAAACGTAATCTAACTCCACATAACGTGTCGTGACCACAATTGCTGGCATCCCTAGAGCGGGACAGATCATAGTAGAGCGACCTAGAGCGCAGGCATCCACCGAATAGCAGTGTATTGTACAAAAGTCAAAGCCATCCTAACC
>NW_016959247.1:0-245 GCF_001483705.2 Eufriesea mexicana
ATATCGTGGTGAGCTCGATTTTGTGCATAAATAATGTGGAAAGACAATATTGGCTCGCTATAGCCATTGCAGTGCTATATAATCTGGCTGGAAAATACAATTTCACTTACATTTTCGACTAATATCGTGGTGAGCTAACTCTCTTACATAAATAAGAGGGATAGATGTTGTTGGCGTACCACAGCCATTTCAATGCTTTAGAATCTGACTGGAAAATACAATTTCGTTGACATTTTCGACTAATA
>NW_016959248.1:0-674 GCF_001483705.2 Eufriesea mexicana
ATCGTCGTGACCTATCCTTCTTGCATAAGCAAGGACGATAGATGCTATTGGCTTGCTATAGCCATTGCAATGCTATAGAGTCTGACGGGAAAATACAATTTTGTTGACATTTTCGACTAATATTGTGGTGACCATACTTTCTTGCATATATAAGGGGAAAGATTCTACTGGCGTGCTATAACCATTGCAATGCTGTAGAATCATGCTGGAAAACTCGATTTAATGAACATTTGCGGCTGATATCTTAGTGAGCTACCCTTCCCGCATAAATAGTGGGCAAAGTCACAATTGGCGTGCTATAGCCATTTGAGTGCTATCGAATCTGGTTGGAGAAATCAATTTTATTGACATTTTCGACTAATATCGTGGTGAAATAACTGTATTGCATGAATAGGGATGCAACATTCTATTGGCGCGCTATCGCCATTACAATGCTATAGAATCTGGCTGGAAAATTCAATTTTATTGACGTTTTCGACTACTATCGTGGTGACCTATCTTTCTTGCATATGCAAGGAGAAACGATTCTAGTGGCGTACTATAGTCATTGCAATGCTATAGAATCTGACTGGAAAATACAGTTTTGTTGATATTTTCGACTAATATTGCGTTGACCTTACTTCCTTGCATATGTAAGGAGGAATAATTCTACTGGCGCGCTGTAACCATTGCAA
>NW_016959249.1:0-1385 GCF_001483705.2 Eufriesea mexicana
GAGATTACGTTTGGTTATGGTACGTTTGGCTAGGTTAGGATAAGATGAGTTTGACTTTTGTACAATACACTGCTATTCGTAGGATTTCTGCGCCATTCATTGCTCTACAATGTCCTGGTCCACCCTGGGGAGTCCTGTATTTGTGTTCTCGGCACGATAGTTTGGGTTAGACTTGGATGGATTTGACTTTCGAGGTATACGCTGCCATTCGGAAGATTTCTGCGCTCTACTGTGCCCAAGTGTGCTCCGCTTGGCTATGGGGAAGCCAGTTATGGTGGTATCGGCATGACAGGTTTTCATAGGACACGTTGTGTTAGTTTACGCTAGTTCTGTTTTGGTTTGCATACCTTCTACTTTTCTGCTATACACTGCGATTTTGTCTGCTTCTGCACGCTACTCTCCGCTATTGTGCTCTGCTTGTTTCTGTGGAGGCCAGCAATACTGGTCACGACAGGCTAGGTTGGGTTTGGTAACGTTTGGTTGGGTTATGTTTAGCTGAGTTAGGTTAGGGTAGCTTTGACATATGTCCTCAACACACATATACTATGAACTTCTGTGCTCCACTGTACTCTATCGCATTCTGCTCGTCTCTGGGGATGCCGGCAACAGTGCTCGCGGCACGTAAGGTTTGGTTACTCTACGTTAGGTTAGGTTAGATTAGGCCTGGGTAGGTGCGGATATCTTTGACTTTTGTGCAATACATTGCTATTTGGTGGCTTTCTGCGCTCTACATTGCTCTACCGTTCTCTGCTCGACTCTGGGATGGCCAGTAATAGTGACCATTGCACGTTAGGGTGAAATAGGCTACGTTCGGTGTGGCTATGTTTGTTTGCGTGAGGTTTAGATTGCTTTGACTTTCGTGGTATAGGCTGCTCTTTGGCGGGTTTCTGCGCTCTACTGCGCTCTAGCATGTGTTGCTTGGTTCTGTGGGTGCCAGCAATAATGGTCTCGGAACGTAAGATTGAGATGGATAACTTTTGGCTATGCCTCGTTTGGCTAGCTTAGGATAGGGTATCTTTAACCATAATGCTATACACCGCTATTTGGTGGACTTCGGCGCTCTACATTGCTCTAGTGTGTCCCGCTTCTCCTTTGGGGGCCGGCAAGATTATTCTCTGCACGTTAAGTTTAGCCATGTTACGCTAGGCTTGGCCAGGTTACGACAGGTTAGGTTAGAGTAGCTTTGACTTCTCTGCCGTAAACTGCAATGCGGAGGATTACTGCTCTCTAATGTGCTCTAGTATGTTCTGCATACTTGCGGCGGGGGGGGGGGGGCAGAAATTTTTGTCTCAGCACGCTAGGATGAGTTATGTTACGCTTTGCTTGGCTAGGTTCGGTTATGTTTTGTGAGGATAGCTTTGTCTTTTGTGCTATACACCGCTATT
>NW_016959249.1:1470-1672 GCF_001483705.2 Eufriesea mexicana
TTCAGGTATGCTACGGTAGGTTTGGTTGGGTTAGGATAAGGTTGAACAGGATGGCTTTGACTTTTGTGCTCAACACTGCATCGCCGCGTATTTCTGTAGTCTGTAGTTTATTGCGCTTGGCCCTGGAGAGGTCAGCAGAAGTGGTGTAAGTCGGTTAGGTGGGGTTATGTTATGTTTGGTTATGCTATGTTTGTTTATGTTA
>NW_016959250.1:0-1010 GCF_001483705.2 Eufriesea mexicana
CTGCTCTCCTCTAGTGTGCCCTGCTCGGCTGCGGGAGGCCAGCAATAATGGTCTCGGCGCGGTTGGTTGTGATAGTTTAGGCTCAGTTACGTTACGTTTGGTTAGGTTATAATAGGATAGCAATGACTTCTCCGCTGTACAACGCTTTTCGGTGGATTTCTTCGCTGTTCTGTGCTCTAACGTTTTCTCCTTGGTCCTGTGGAGGACAACAATAGTGGTCTCGGCACGTTATGGTGAGATATGCTACGCTCGGCGAGGTTAGGTTAGATCAGGTTATGTTAAGATATCTTCCACCTTTGTGCTAAACTCTGGTGTCTCTGCGGAGGGTAGGAAAGAATGTCTCATCACGTAAGCTTTGGTTATGTTACGTTCGGCTCTGCTAGGATAGGTTAAGTTCGGTACGGATAATTTTGACTTTGGCGCTATACATTGCTATTCGAGTAGAGTTATGTTACATTTGACTAGGTTAGGTTGGTTCGGGTTATGTTTGTATATCTTTGACCTTTCTGCTGTACACTGCGATCCTACGGATTTTTGCACTCTACCCACGTCTATTACGTTCTGCTCTTCTCCGGGGGGCCAGCAACAGTGGTCGCGGCAAGAAATGTTGTGTTAGGTTACGCTTGGTTACGTTACGTTTGGGTAATTCTGAATAGTGTTGCATTGACCTTCGTGCCATAAATTGCCACTCAGTGGGTTCCTGCGCTCTACTCTGCTATACTATATTCTGCTTGTCCCTGGGTAGGCTCGCAATAGCGGCCGCTGCACGTTATGTTGTGTCAGTTTACGATTGCTTATGTTACGATTGGTTAGGATAGGATGGGTTAACTTCGACTTTGTGCAGTGCACTGCTGTTCCGTGGGTTTCTGCGCTTTGCTTTGCTCTAGTGTATTCTACGTGTCACTGGCGGTGCCTGCAACAGTGGCCTCGGGTAGTTGGTTTGTGTAATGTTAGGTTTGTACAGGTTATGTTGGGTACAGTTCGGTTAGGGTAGGTATGACTTTCGTGCC
>NW_016959251.1:0-231 GCF_001483705.2 Eufriesea mexicana
TTCCTCCTTATTTATGCAAGACAGTCAGCACACCACGATATTACTCGAAAATGTAAATAAAATTGAATTATCCAGCCCGTTTCTATAGCATTGCAATGCCTATATCACGCCAATAGCATTTTTCCTCCTTATTTATGCAAGTAAATTAGCTCACCACGATATTAGTCCAAAATGTCAGTAAAATTGAATTTTCCAACGAGATCCAATAGCAATGCAATGGCTATAGCACGG
>NW_016959252.1:0-812 GCF_001483705.2 Eufriesea mexicana
TTGACTTCGGCGGACTAGGTTGAGTTAGGTTGCGTTCGGTTATGTTAAGCTTGTCTGGGTTGGATAAGGATACCTCTGAATTTCTGCTCTTCATTGCCATTCTATGGACTTCTGCGTTCTACGCCCATCTAGTATGTTCTTCTTGGCTCTGTTGAGGCCAGAAGTGGTGGCTTCGGCGCGTTAAGTCTGGTTTTGATTACCTTCGGCTTGGCTAGGTTAGGTTTGGTTTGGTTAGGTCAGCTTTGATTTTTCTGCTTCATATTGCGATTCCATAGATTTCCGTGCTTTATTCTTCTCTAATACGTTCCACTCGGATGTTTGGGTACCAGCAATATGTTTCGCGGCACGTTAGAGGGAGTCACGTTACGTTCGGTTATGTAGCGATTGGTTAAGTTGGGATACGATAGCCTTGGGTTTTGTGCTATACACAGATATTCGGTGCATTTCTGCGCTATCCTGTGCTCCAGTATGTTCTGCTTGGCGCTGGGGAGGCCAGCTGAAGTGCCATCGGCACGTTGGCTTTAGTTCTGATACGTACGGTTATGTTGCGTTTGGCAACGTTATGGCAGGCTTGCTTTACGTTTGTGCTATACTCTGCTGGTCGGTGGATTTCTCTGCCCTACTGCGCTCTAGTATGTCCTGCTTGGAAATGGGGAAGACAGGAATAGTGGTCTCGCCACGTTACGTAATGCTACGATGCGTTTGGTTGGTTTAGGTTAGTTCATGTAGGGATTCGTTGTCCTTGACTCACTCGTTATGCACTGCAGTGCGGCGGGTTTCTCCGCTCTGCCGTTCCCTAGTATATTCAGCTT
>NW_016959253.1:0-488 GCF_001483705.2 Eufriesea mexicana
TGTAGCATTGCAATGGTTATAGCATGCCAATAGTGTCTTTCCTCCTTATTTATGCAACAAAATCAGTTAACCATGGTATAAGTCGAAAATGTCAATAACATTGAATTTTCCATTCAGATTCTGTAGCATTGCAATGGTTATAGCATGCCAATAGTGTCTTTCCTCCTTATTTATGCAACAAAATCAGTTAACCATGGTATAAGTCGAAAATGTCAATAACATTGAATTTTCCATTCAGATTCTGTAGCATTGCAATGGTTATAGCATGCCAATAGTGTCTTTCCTCCTTATTTATGCAACAAAAATAGCTCACCACGATAGACGAAAATGTCAATAAAATTGTATTTTGCAGTCAGATTCTATAGCATTGCAATGGGTATATCATGCCAATAAAATCCTTCCTCCATATTTATGCAACAAAATTAGCTAACCACGGTATAAGTCGAAAATGTCAATTGAATTGAATTTTCCTGTCAAATTCTATAGCA
>NW_016959254.1:0-2560 GCF_001483705.2 Eufriesea mexicana
ACGAGCATGGGAACGAGTCCTCACTTGCAACTCGTTAGTTACGCAAACTTGCTCTCCTTGGGCCACGTAAGAGGCTTAAATTCATTCGGCTAGTTAGGCCAACTATTGCATAAGTTCTCCATACTCCATGCTTCATTTTAGTCATTTTACCAGCCATTCATCGCTCGCGTATTTTCCATCGCGATTTCGCGCTTCTTCTGTCGCGAATTTTCCACCACGTTTCCCTCTGACCAGTCCGCCGCCGTTTCGAATTCGTCTTGTTCCGTTTCACGACGCCACGAGCAACCAGAGGAGAGACCCTAACTATCCTCGTTCAGGTACAAAGGGACACTGACGTTTCACGGCAGATGCACAGCGGAAACGGGCTCGTCGGGCCTCAATTCTTGTTGCTCGCCCAAGGTAATCCTCGGACAATAAATGTCCCTATCCTAACTGTCGATTCCACCCCAGACAAAGACAAATTTTGCCTCGGTATCTCCTCGCCATTTTGGTCCTCCGCGTCATCACTCTTTGAGACTATCGACGTTCTCTTTCACAAAATTTTTCCTATTTTCCATATTAGGGTGCACCTCGTGTCGAGAAACAAACATTTTAACACTATTTCTGGTGTCACTGGTTACTATGATACAATAGATAATCAATCAGAAGTTTATGAACCCGAGTGCATGATAGATTTAAGTTTACTGGACGTTTGATTTTGCCTATACTAATTGGATTGCATAATAAATCTGCAATGCAAATATATTCCAAGGATGACATCGAAACTTAACTAAATTTAGAATTTTTAATTAAATTTCTTTCAGACTTTGATTCTCCACACTCGAAAATTTGTTCACCATAGGGAAGTAATAATTGGAAGCTTCTAAGCTATAAAATCGTTGAAATTTTATACAATATTATAGCATACCATTTCGGAAAGAAATCGCGAATCGACCATTGTCAACGAAAACAAATTATAAACCGATCAATATTTTCTAGAAGCAAATGGAAACGTTACTTTGGGTAACAAAGTTAAGTTGCCTGGTCCCTACGGGGAAGTGAAACGTAGGTTGAGAAAAGAATAAAATCAGGATCCTTGACGACCAAAACAGAGTCCTCAGGAATTAATTGTGACCGGCACGAGCGTGAGTCGTTTGTCACGAGGAAACACACAAGATTTTTAATAAAATAAGTTTATTGAAAAATATACACTCAAGAATTGGGCAGAACGGTGGTCACGGTAACAATGATCTTTTTCACCGGTTTTTCTGGGTCTTTATATATTTTTCCGAGGGTAGGAGTGATGATGGCCTTAGTCCTAGTCATGGATTGACTAGGATGTTTTCTGTACTTTGGAAATGGTAAATAACGTGGGATGACTAACTATTTTGAATGCTATATACGTTTCCTAAGTCAGTAATGTGAATAAGGGCCTCATACACGTTCGGTGTTGGAAAGAGAATTAAATTAGAGTGCGTTTCTGCGTGTTTTCGTTGCGTTATCTTGATGTTCTTTTCCTAAGTTAAATTAGTTTTATGAGTTCTGTGTTCGTGTTATTTTTCCAATTTCTCGCGTCTCATGCCAGTTTTCGCCATCCTACGACATTCTATATACATAGATAGTCTGTCACTCTTCGTATAACGACTGAGTAGTTAAAATAAAGGCAAATGGCGACAGGGTATCGCGATGAATCGAGCCTAGGGAGTATTCCTGGGGCAGCAATTGGCGGTGCAGTAATTGAAAAATGTTCCTTGAAATTCGACATACTGGGCAGTTACAAAATCAATTGTGACGCTGGTAATCATAGTCGGTTATCGTGCAGCTCGCGGATTAAAAGTCGTGGCGTGTCAGCCGGGAATCGAGATGTTAATCTGGCCGGCGTGTGGCAAGAAACGTACTGTCATATTCCGGTTCCACGTAGAGGTGGCGTTGCGTGCAGACATTTTTAATGGCGTCGCGGAATTGCAAATGCCGGGCCGCCGGCATTGTCGCTTTTTCCTCCGGTTCGCCACTTTTCTTTCGTTTATCGCGAAACAACCAGCATCCCTCTCGCGTGGAGCTCGAACACGCGGTCGGGTCGTTCTCGTTCGCTTTGCCACGGCTAAATTAACGCTCTTGGATGTCTCTCGCTGATCAAAGATGGAGGAAAGGCGCTCGAGTACACGGAAACGGGACGTCCCTCGAGGAATTGTCGAAACGGACTGCAATAACGAAGCTCCAGCTCGTTACGAAATTCGGCGTCGAGTGTACCGGGTCGACAGGCTTTGTTAATTATACGAACGCATGAAATGGAAAAGAGTGGAGCTTGTGGGTAGAATGAACAATAATATCTAAAATATACTAACGAGTAACTTGCAAGATATATTTAAGTTAATTGAAACTTTGCAGGATTCTAGATTTTGTCATGAATTTAAGAAATATATATATATATATCATTATAACCGCCACTACTTAATAATTTTTAGATAGATAATTACCAATAGATAGACGACAGTCATGGCTCGCGGAATATTCCGCACTCGGTGATAGGCGACAGACGTGGCTCGCGGAATATTCCGCGCTCGGTGATAGGCGACAGACG
>NW_016959255.1:0-381 GCF_001483705.2 Eufriesea mexicana
AAACATCGTGGCGAGCTAACATTCTTGCATTAATAATGACGAAAGAACCTATTGGCGTGCTATTGCCATTGCAATGCTACAGAATCTGCCTGGAATATTCAATGTTATTGACATTTTCGGCTAATATAACGGTGAGCTAACTTTCTTGTATAAATAAGGCGGAAAGATACGAATTGGCGTTCTATAACCATTGAAATGCTATAGAATCTTCCACGAAAATTCAATTTTATTGACATTTTCGATTAATATCGTGGTGAGATAGCTTTCATGCAAAAATAAGGAGGTAAGATTCTATTGGCCAGCTATAGCCATTGCAATGCTATAGTATCTGCCTCGAAAATTCAACTTTATTAACATTTTCGACTAATATCGTGGTGAGGT
>NW_016959256.1:0-356 GCF_001483705.2 Eufriesea mexicana
TTAATATAAGATAGTTCTTAGGTGTGGTAATGATACGTAGATTTTTAAATATATATGTGTTGACATAATAAAGTAGCGATGTATGTAAGAAAGGAATGAGTGGAACAAGTATGCATGGGATGGCAATATCTAATGAATTCAGGTTATCGTGAGAAACGAGTATGCGTGTAATGATCGAGGTGTTGTGTGAATTGTGTATGTTAATGTAATGTATGAAAGAAGAAAGAAGAAAAGTAAAAGTGATTTGGCATAGGTCAGTTGCAATTAAGTTTTAACCCTTTGCACTCGAGAGATGACCATCAGTCGCCATTAGATAAAATTTCGAAGATCGATATTAATTAATATGTCAAATTTAA
>NW_016959257.1:0-293 GCF_001483705.2 Eufriesea mexicana
TAACCTGCTATAGCATGGTGAACAGATGACCTAACGCCTCCATTCCAATCTCAAGTAATGCCAACTACATGCCTGGGAATAGGTCTATTCAAAATCTATAAGCTGTCATAGCTTGGTGACTAGATCGCCTAACGCCTTCAATCCAATGGCAAGTACATCCATCTACTTGCCGGAGAATATTACAATCCAAAATCTACAATCTGTTACTGCTTATTGAATAGGTCGCCAACCGCCATCAATCCAATGGCAAGTACAGACCTCTACTTGCCAGAAAATACGTCTTTTCAAAGTCT
>NW_016959258.1:0-1159 GCF_001483705.2 Eufriesea mexicana
AGTGAACAGCACAAGTGTCAAAGCTATCCTATCGTAACATGATCAAACGTAACGCAACCAAACATAACATACCTCACCCTGACTTGCCGTGAACAACATTGCTGGCCTTCCCGGTGCCAAGGTGAACATACTAGATAACTCTAGAGCGCTAAAATCCACCGAAAAGCAGTGTTCAGCTCAAAAGTCAAAGCTATCACATCCTAGAGTAGCCAGTCGTAATATAAACAAACGTAACCTAACACAACCAAACGTGCTGCGACCACGACTCCCTGCCTCCCCAGAGGCAAGCATTACATGTTAGCTGATAGTAGAAGGAAGAAATCCATAGAATCGCAGGGCATATCAGAAAAGTCTAAGGTACCCGTGCCTAACCCAAACCAAACATAGCCCAACTCAACGTTAGGCGCCGCTACCACTATTACTGGGCTCCCCACTGCCAAGCAGAATACTGTAGAGAACAGTAGAGTGCTGGTGTCCACCGTATATCAGTGTGCACCACGAAAGTCGCATCTATCCAAACCAAACCCGAACTTACGTAACGCAGCCAGACGTAGTCTAACTCATGGTAACGTCCCGAGGCCACTATTACTAGCATCCCGAGAGTCGAGCTGAGCATAGCAGAGTTGCGTGCGGTGCAGAAATCCACCGAATGGCAGCGTGTAGCACAGAAGTCAAAGCTACACTCTCCTAACCAGGCCAAGCGTATCATAACCAAACGTAACGTAACACAGACTGCGCTGCCACGACCACTATTGCTGGCCTCACGAAGAGCCATGCTGCGTGCAGAAATAAAATGTAGGCCGCTGAAATCCACAGAACGGCAGTGTATAGCGCTAGTGTTAAAGCTATCTCAACCATACCCAACCAAACCTAGCCTAACCAAACAAAACTTAACACTACCTAACTTGCCGCAACCACTATTCCTGGCTTCCCCAGACGCAAGCAGAGCGTGGTTGCTCACGGTCCAGCACAGATTTCCATGGAATAGTAGTGTGTAGCACAAAAGGCGAAGGTATCCTAACCTAACGCAACGTAACCTAACGTAACCGAACGACCTCCATCTTAAACTCCATCTTAACCTAACCTGCCGCGGCCACTATTGCTGGCCTCCCGAGAGTCGAGCAGAGCGTAGTAGAGCAATGTAGACAGCTGCAATCCA
>NW_016959259.1:0-1073 GCF_001483705.2 Eufriesea mexicana
TACGCGGCGTTGCAGTATGAAGCACAAAAGTCGAAGATATCCTAACCTAACCTGATCTTACCTAACCCAACCTAACGTAGCATATTACAACATAAAGTTCCAAGGCCAATATTCCTGCCTTCCCAGGGCGAAGCAGAAAATATTAGTGTAGAATGCAGTGCAGATATCCACCGAATATCTGTGTATAGCACAGCAGTCATAGCTACCCTTAGCCAAGTTGCCCTAACTTAACCTAACCGAACGTATACTAACTCATCCCGACGTGCCGAGGCCAATGTTGCTGGCCTGCACAGGGCCAAGCAGGATGTGTGAGAGGAAAGCAGATAGCAGAAATCCACAGAACCGCAGTGTGTAGCAATGAAGTCAAGTCTATCCTTCCCTAACGTAACAAATCGTAGCATAAACAAACGTAACCCAACTGATCCTAGCGTGCCGCGACCACGATTGCTGGCATCCGCGGAGCCAATGAGAGCATATTAGAGCACAGTCGAGCGTAGCAGTGCACCGACCAGCTGTGGTTATCACAATGGTCAAAGCCATTCTATCCTGTCCTAACCAAACGTAGAGCTCAGCAGAATATACTAGAGATCAGTAGGACGGAGGAATCCGCCGCATTGCAGTGTACAGCAAGAAAGTCAAAGACAACCATGCCTTACCTGGACTAACCTGAAGTAGCCAGACGCAGCCTTGCTCAGCATTACGTGCCGGGACCAATAGTGCTGGCCTCCACAGAGCCACGAAGGGCACACTGGAGCGCAGTAGGGCTCAAAAATGCACCGAATTGCAGTGTACAGCACAAAAGTCAAAGCTATGATTTCCTAACATAACCGAACGTAACGTAACACAGACTAACGTGCCGAAAACACTATTTCTCGCTTCCCCAGTGCCTATCAGAGTGAACTGGAGCACAGTGGAGTGCAGAAATACACCGCAATGCAGAGTATAGCACTAAAATCTAAGTTATCCTATCAGAAGCTGACAGAGCTGACCTAACCTTATTTAACCAAACCTAGCATAACTCAACTTGATGTGCTGAGGCATCTATCGCTGGCCACCCCAGAGCCGAGCCGAAC
>NW_016959260.1:0-591 GCF_001483705.2 Eufriesea mexicana
GATACTGAATGTGTTTGGAAAATACAATTTTGTTGACATTTTCGACTAATATCGTGGTGAGCTCACTTCCTGGCGTAAGGAAGGAGGAAAGATACATTTTGAGTGCTATAGCCATTGCAATGACATAGGTTGTGGCTGGAAAACAATTTTGTTCACATTTTCGACTAATATCGTGGTGAGTTAACTTTCTTACATAACTAAGGAGGATCGATTATATTGGCGTGCTATAGGCATTGAAAGCTATCGAATCCTCCTGGAAAATAAAATTTTATTGACATTTTCGACTTATACCGTGGTGACCTATCTTCCTTGCATTGGTAAGGAGGAAAGATACTTTTGGCGTGCTATATCCATTGCAATGCTTTAATGCTTTATAATGTGGCTGAAAAACTCAATTTTATTTACATTTCCGGCTAATAGCGTGGCGAGCTAACTTTCTTGCATAACTAAGGAGGAAAGTGACTTTTGGCGTGCTATTGCAATTGCATTGATATAGAATGTGTTTGGAAATCCAATTTTATTGACATCTTCGACTAATATCGTGGTGAGCTAGCTTTCTTGCATATATAAGTAGCAACGATTCCATTCGCT
>NW_016959261.1:0-902 GCF_001483705.2 Eufriesea mexicana
TATATTGTCATTTTCGACTAATACCGTGGTGAGCCAACTCTCTTGCATCAATAAGGAGGAAAGATTCTATTGGCGTGTTGTAGCCATTGCAGAGCTATAGAACCCGTTTGGAAAATTCAATTTTATTGACATTTTCGACTAATATCGTGGGGAGCAAACTATCGTGCATGAATAAGGAGTAAAGTTCCTATTGACGCGCTATAGCCATTGCATTACTATAGGATCTCGCTGGAAAATTCAATTTTTCTGACATTTTCGACTAATATCGTGGTGAGCTAACTTTCTTCCATATTTAGGAGTAAAGATTCAATCGGCATGCTACAGCCATTGAAATACTATAAAATCTGGCTGGAGAATTCAATTTTATTGACACCTTCGACTTATATCTATGTGAGCTCACTTTCTTGCATAAATAAGGAGGAAATATTCTATCGACGAGCTGTAGCCATTGCAGAGCGATAGAATCCGACTGGAAAATTCAATTTTATATTCATCTTCGACTTATATAGTGGTCCGCTAGCTTTCTTGCATAAATGAGGAGGAAAGAGACTATTGGCGTGCTATATCGATTGCACTGCTATAGGGCCTGGCCGGAAAATTCAATTCTATTGACATTTTCGCTAATATCGTGGTGAGCCATCGTTCTTCCATATTTAGGAGGGAAGACACTATTGGTGTGCTATAGCTATAGCAACGTTATAGAATCAGGCCGGCAAATTCAATTTTATTGACATTTTCGACTTATATAGTGGTGAGCTAACTTTCTTTCTCAGATAAGACCTCAGATAAGGAGGAAGGATGCTTTTGGCGTGTTGTAGCCATTGCAATGCTATAGAATTTGTGTGGAAAATTCAATTTTATTGACATCTTCGACAAATATCGTGGAGAGCTAATTTTCTTGC
>NW_016959262.1:0-2444 GCF_001483705.2 Eufriesea mexicana
TAACCAAACGTAGCCTAACTCAACCTGACGTGCCACGACCATTATTGCTCGCTTCCCTAGTGTAGATCCTAGTACAGTACAGCAATGTAGAGCGCCGAGATCCACCGAATATCAGTTTATCACACAAAAGTCAAAGAAATCATAACAGAGCCTTCCAAACCTAACCCAACGGAACGTAACCATACTCAACCCAATGTGGCGAGGCCAATATTTATGGAGTCTCACGGCCAAGCGGAGAATAATAGTGCGCAGTAGATGGCAGATATCCACCGAACAATAGTGTTTAGCACAAAGGTTTAAGATACCCTGTGCTAACCCAACCATACGTAACACAGCCAAACGCAACGTAACCCAGACTAACGTACAGGGGCCACCGTTGCTGGCTTCCCCAGAGCAAAGCAGAACATATTAGAGCACATTAGAGCACAGAAGACAACCGTATAGAAGTGCATAACGCAAGAGTTAAAGCTCCCTTATCCCAACATATCCATGCGCAACATAAGCGAAAGTAGCTTCTCCCAACAAAACGTGCCGAGACCACTGTTACAAGCATCTCCAGAGAAAAGTAAAATATAATAAAGCACAGTAGAACGCAGAAACCCTCCGCATTGCAGTGTACAGCGCAAACGTGAAAGATACCCTAACCGAACATGTCCTAACCTAACCTAACCGAACGTTAACGAACTCAACATAAAGTGCCGTGAGTAGTATTGCTGGCCTATAGGCAGAGTATATCAAAGCAACGTGGAGAGCAGAAATCCACCGAGTGGCGGTGTATAGGACAAAAGTCAAAGCTATCTCATTCTAACTTATCCAAACGTAACATAACTATACGTAGTCTAATTCAACGTAACGTCCGCGACCGCTATTTCCCGCCGCCCCAGAGTCGAGCAGAGTATAATAGAGCAATGCAGGGTGCAGAAATCCACCGTATAGCAGTATATAGCACAAAAGTCGGAGATATCCTGACCTTACCTGGCATAACATAACCGAACCGAACGTAGCATGAGTAGAGATAACATGCCGCGACCGCTATTGATCGCCTTCGTGGAACCAAGCAGAGCATGCTGAAGCACGTTAGTGCGCAGAAATTCACCCAATAGCAGTGTACACCACAATGGTCAAGGTAGCCGCTCCTAACATAGCCAAACGTAACATAACCAGACGTAACCTAATTCAACCTAACAGGGCGAGAGCACTATTGCTGGCCCCACAGAGACAAGCCGAATGTACTAGGGAGCAGTTGTGCGAAGAGATCCACCGCATTTCAGTGTACAGCCCAAAAGTCAAAGATATCCTACCGTAGCACAAACAAGCCTAACCACACCAAACGTAACCCAACTACACATAACGTGCGGCTACCACTATTGCTAGCCTCCCCATGGTCGACCATAGTATAGTCAAGCAGGGTAGTGCGCACATATCCACGGTATAACAGTCTATGCCAAGAAAGTCAAAACTGCCCAAACCTAACCCGAACGAGCTTAACTTAATCGAACGTAGTCCAACATAACGTAACTTGCCGCGGCCACTATTGCTGGCCTCCACAGGACTAAGCAGGGTGCAGTAGAGCACACCAGAGCGCAGAAATCCACCGCATTGCAATGTATAGCACAAAAGCCGTAGATAATATAACCTAACCAGCCTAACCTTACCTAACGGAACGTAACCCAAATCAACATAACTTGCCGAGACAGCTATTGCTGGCCACCCCAGGGCCAAGCAGAGATATTAGTGCACAGTAGTGCACAGATATCCACCGCAATGCAGTGAATATCACAAAAGACGAATATAACCTGTCCTAACCTGGCCTGACCTATCACAGCCAAACGTAGCTTAGCTCAACGATGCGTGCCGCAACCACAGCACCTGGTCTCCCCAGAGCATAGCAGAATGTAGTAAAGCATTGTCGATCATAGAAATCCACCGTGGAGCAGTGTATTGCACGAATGTCGAAGCCACCGTAACCAAACTATCCTAACCTAACCTAACGAATCTTAACATGACAAAACCTAACGTGCCACGGCCACTATTGCTCGCGTACCCAGTGTCGAACAGGGTGTAGTACAGCAATGTAGATCGCAGAAATCCACCGAATATCAGTGTATAACACAGGAGTCAAACATACCCTGAAGAAACGCAGCATAGCCCAACATGACGAGCCGCGATTACTGCTGCTGGCCTCCCCGGAGCAAGGCAGAATGTAGCAGAGCACAATAGATCACAGAAATACATCGAATAACAGTGTGCAGCACTAAAGTCAATGCTACCCTACCAATACGTAACCTAACCTAACCTAACGAATCGTAACGTAACTCAACCTAACGTGCCGAGACCACTATTACTGGACTCCCTCGTGCCAAGCAGAGCATATTAGAGCACACTAGAGCGCAGATATCCGCGGAAGAGCACGAAAGTCGAAGATAACCGGACCGAGCTTCACA
>NW_016959263.1:0-816 GCF_001483705.2 Eufriesea mexicana
ATTATAATGCGGTGAATTTCTGCGCTCTATTGTGCTCCAGTATATCCTACTAGACCCCGGGGAAGCCAGCAATAGTGGTCTCAGCGCATTAGGTCCAGATATGTTACGTGTGTTTGTGTCAGGTTTGATTAGGTTAGGACACGATAGCCTTGACTTTGGCGCTGTACACTGCTATTCTGTGGATTTCTTCGCCCTACTGCGCAGTAATATGTTCTGCCTCGCTCTGGGATGGCCAGTAATAGTGGCCTCGGCACGCTAGGTTAAGATATGTACAGATATGTTACGTTTCATTAGGTTTAGATGGCAAGGTCTGGTAAGGGTCTCTTTGTCTTTTGCTCCGTACGCTGCTATTCGGTGGATTCCAGCGCTCCACATTGCTTTATTATGCTCTGCTCTACTCTGATGAGGCCAGCAATACTGGTCGTGGCACGTCAGATTGTGTTAGGCTGCGATGGTTAAGTTAGGTTAGGCTAAGTTTGGTTAGGACAGCTTTGACTTCCGTGCTGTACACTGTTCTACCGTAGATTTCTGTTGTCGAATGTGCTCTACTCCATTCTGCTTGGCTCAGCGGAGTCCAGGAGGAGTGGTCGCGGCACAATATGTTGAGCCCTGCTAGGTTAGGTTAGGTTAGGTCAAGTCAGCTTAAGTTAGGATCTCTTCGACTTTTGTGCTACACACTGTCATTCTGTGCATTTCTGCACTCTAATGTACTCTAGTGTGCTCTACTTGGCTCTGGGGAGGCCAGAACTTGTAATCGCAATACGTTATGTTGAGTTAGGTTACGTTCGGTTGTGACACGATTGGTCATTTTGGGAT
>NW_016959264.1:0-572 GCF_001483705.2 Eufriesea mexicana
CTTTGGCTTTTGCGCTGTACACTGCTATTCGGTGGATTTCTGTTCTCTACTGTGCTCTAATATACTCTGCCTGGCTCTGGTGTGACCAGCAATTGTGTTCCCGGCTCGTTCGGCTCAGTCATGCTAGGTTTGTTTGGGTTACGACAGTTTTGGTTAGGTACGGGTTGCTTTGACTTTCGTGGTACACACTGCTATTCCGTGGGTTTCTCCGCTCTGCTCTGCTCTCCTATAATCTGCCCGTGTCTGGGGAGGCCAGCAACTGTGGCCGCGGCGCGATATGTTCAGTTATGTTACGTTTGGTGATGTTGCGTTTGGTTAGGTTAGGAGAGGTTGGCATTCACTTTCGTGATATTTTCGTGATGCACACTGACATCCGGTCGATTTCTGCCCCCTACATTACTCTACTATGCTCTCCTCGTCTATGGGGAGGCCAGTAATGGTGGTATCGGCACGCTAGGTTGAGTTAGGCTATGTTTGGTTGTGTTATGATGGTTCGTGTAAGGGTTGGGTAGCTTTGACTTTTTCGATATACACTGAATCGTCGCGTGTGTCTGTGATTTTCTGTGCTGTAG
>NW_016959265.1:0-541 GCF_001483705.2 Eufriesea mexicana
TGCTATAGCCATTTCAATACTATAGAATCTGGCTGGAAAATTCAATTTTATTGACAGTTTCGAATATTATCGTGGTGAGTTATCTTTCTTGCCTAAATAAGCAGGGTAGATACTATTGGCGAGCTGTAGACATTGCAATGATATAGAGTGTGGTTGGAAAATTCAATTTTATTGACATTTCGGCTTATATCGTGGTGAGATGACATCCTCACGTATATAAGTAAGATAGATTCTATTGGCGTGCTAGAGGCATTGCAATGCAATAGAATCTTCCTGGAAAATTCACTTCTATTGACATTTTCGTCTAATTTCGGGGTGATCTGTCTTCCTTGCATAGGTAAGGAGGAAAGACTCTATTGGCGTCCTATAGGCTTTGCAATGCAATAGAATCTGGCTGGAAAGTTCAATACTACTGATAGTTTCGACTATCATCGTGGTGAGCTATATTTCTTGACTAAATAAGCAGGGTAGATTCTACTGGCGTGCTATAGACATTGCAATGCTGCTGAATCTGGCTGGAAAATTCAATTTTATTGACATT
>NW_016959266.1:0-279 GCF_001483705.2 Eufriesea mexicana
GAGGAGAGTAGAGCGCAGAAATCCATAGAATCGCTGTGTATGGCAGAAAGCCGATGCCAACCGGATCTAAACAAAGCCACCATAACCCAACCAAACGTATCCTATCTCAGACCGACGTGCCGAAACCACACTTACTGGCCTGCCCAGAGACAAACAGATCATACCAGAGAACAGTAGGTCGCAGAATACCACCGAATAACAATGCACACCACGAAGGTCGAATACATCCGTACCTGACCCAAACAAAATTAGCGTAACCAAACGTAACATATCTTAACC
>NW_016959267.1:0-587 GCF_001483705.2 Eufriesea mexicana
TGCAATGGCTAGTACAGCCATTTTCTCGCCAGAGAATATGTCTACTTAAAATCCATAGTCTGTTATAGCTTGGTGAATATGTAGCCTAACGCATTGAATGCAATGGCAAGTACAGCCACCTTCATGCCAGAGAATAGGTCTACTCAAGATCAATAACCTGCTATTGCTTGGTGAATAGACCGCATATCGCATCCAGTCGAATGGCAAGTACAGCCATCTACTTGCCAAAGAATTGGTCTATTCAAAATTTATAATCTGTTATAGCTTGGTGAACAGTTGGCCTAACGCCTTCAATCCAATGGCAAGTACAGCCATCTACTTGCAAGAGAATACGTGTATTCAAAATCTATAATTTGTTATAGCTTGGTGAATAGATCGCCTAACGAATTCAATCCAATGGCAAGTACAGCCATCTGCTCGCCAGAGGATAGGTTTATTCACAGTCTGTAACCTGTTGTAGCTTGGTGAATAGATTGAACATCGCCTCCAAAACAAGGACAGCCATCTGCTTGTCAGAGAATAGGTCTATTCCAAATCTATAACATGTTATAGCTTGGTGAATAGATCGCCTGACGCCTTCAATCCAA
>NW_016959268.1:0-485 GCF_001483705.2 Eufriesea mexicana
TATCTTATCCTAACCTAACCGAACGTAACCTAACCCGACGCAGCCTAACACAAACTAACGTGCCGAGACCACTATTGCTGGCAACCCCAGAGCCGAGCAGAACATATTAGAGCGCAGCAGCGCGCAGCAATACGCCGAACAGCAGTGTATAACGCAAATGTCAAATCTATCTGTTCGTAACATGACCAAACGTAACACAACCGAATTTGATATAACTAAAACTAACGTACCGAGAACCCTGTTTCTGGCCTCCACAGGGTCAAGCAGAATATAGTACAGCAGACTGGAGGGCAGACGTCCACCGAACAACTGTTTGTAGCACGAAAGTCAAAGCAGACCTAACCAAACACAGCCGAACCTGACCTAAACAAACGTAGCGTACCTTAACCTGACCGGCCACGGCCAGGATTGTTGGCCATCCGAAAGTCGAGCGCAGTATAGTAGAGCACAGTAGAACTCAGATGTCCATCACATAGGAGCGGATA
>NW_016959269.1:0-1302 GCF_001483705.2 Eufriesea mexicana
ACAAAATTCTAAGCTAACCAGCCCTAACCTAACCAAACGTAACTAACAAAACGCAACGCAGTAAAGACAAACGTGCCGATACCATTGCAGCTGTCCTTACCATAGCCAAGCACAATATACTAGAGCAAAGAAGAGCGCAGAAAGGCAACGGATAGCAGTGTACAGCACGAAAGTCAAAGCCGCCCAAGCCAAACTTAACCTAACCTTGCCAAACCGAACTCGACGTAGCACAAACAAACCTGAAACGCCCACTATTTCTGGCCACCACAGAGATAAACGGATGCTGTTACAGCAACGCAGAGTGCAGATATCGACGGAATAGCAGTGTACAGCACAAAGTCAAAGCCACCCTAACAAAGCCTAACCAAACCTTGACTAAGAAAGCGCATCGTAACTCATTCTAACGTGCCGAGAGCGCTATTCATAGCTTCCACAGAGACAAGCGGGGTGCGGCAGCGCGCAGAGTTGCACGGAAGTCCATAGAAGAGCAGAGTGGCCCAACAGTCAAAGTTATGTTAACCTAACTCAACGTATCTCAGTCTATCCGAAAGTAACCTAACTCAAACCAACTTGCCGCTACCACTGTTTCTGTCCACCCGTGAGCCGTGCACGGCATAGTAGAGCAATGTATAGCGCAGAAATGCGCCGAATAGCAGTGCATGGAGCAAAAGTCTGAGCTTTCCTATCCTAACCTGACTAAACGTAACATAACCAAACGCAACCTAACTCAGATTAACGTATCGAGATTACTACAGCTGGCCTCCGCATAGAAAAGCAGAATATGCTAGAGCTCAGCTGAGGGCAAGAATGCACACAATGGCAGTGTATAGCACAAAAATCAAAACCCATCTTGACCAAGCTTATACCAACCTTACCAAAGCGGACGGAACCTAACTCAACCTAGCGTGCCGAGACCACCATTGATTGATCTCCCACAGCGAAGCAGAATATACCAGGGCACAGTCGAGCGCAGTGGTCCACCGCTCTGCAGTTTGTGGCACAAGAGCCAAAGCAATCCAAACCTAACACAAACAAACCTATCGTGACCAAACGTAACCAATCAAAACCTAACGGGCCGCGGCCACATTTTCTTGAATTCCCGGAGAAGAGCAGGGAGCATTAGGCCGCAGCACAGCGCAAAAATGCGCGGGATAACAGTAAACAGCACAGAAGTCAAAGCTACCCTAGCCCACCAAACGTATCAGAGCCAGACGTAGCACAACTCACCCTAACGGGCCAAGACCACTCTGGCTGACCTCCCCAGAGCAAAGCAGGACATACTAGAGCACACCAGTGCGCAAA
>NW_016959270.1:0-845 GCF_001483705.2 Eufriesea mexicana
GATTCGGTGTATTTCTGCGCTCTCCTGTGCTCTAGTATACTCTGATTGGCTATGGGGATGCCAACAGCATTCGCCTCGGTATGTTGGTCTGTGCTATGTTGCGTTTGGTAATGTTACGTTTGGCTAGGTGAGGATAGGATAATCGTGGCTTTTGAGTTATAAACGGCTTTTCGGAGGACTTCTGCGCTCTACAGCGCTCTACATACTGGACACTCCGAAGTCCAGCAATAGTGGTCGCTGCACGTTAGGTCTTGTTAGATTACTTCTAATTAGCTGCGGTTACGGTATGTCAGGTAAGAATTGCTTTGACTTTTGTGACTTTTGTGCTACTCGCTGCTGTTATACGGACTTCTGCGCTCTTCTATGTGCCATCGCTCTCTGTGTGTCTTTGTGGACGCCAGGACTAGTGCTCTCTGCCTGTCAGGTTGAGCCATGTTACGTTCGGTTATGTTACGTTTGGCTAGGTTTGCATAGGGTAGCGTCGACCTTTGCGCTATACACTGCAATTCGGTGGAATTCTGCGCCCTTCATTGCTCTACTACGCTCTGCTCGACTCTGGGGAGACCAGCAGTAGCGTACGTAGCAATTTAGGTTGAGTTACGTTACGCTCGGTTAGGTTGGGTTAGGTTACGATTAATGAGGATGGCTTTGAGTTTTGTGTAACACACCGCGTTTCCGTTGATATCTGCGCAATACGGCGCTCTAATATGTTCTGCTTGGCTCTGTGGAGGCCTCAAATTGAGGTTTCATCACGTTACGTTCAGTTGTTCTACGATTGGTTGGATTAGGTCAGGATATCTTTGACTTTTGTGCTATACACAGCTATTCGGTGGATTTCAAACCCT
>NW_016959271.1:0-565 GCF_001483705.2 Eufriesea mexicana
ACTATTCTAGAATGACAAAACACAGATACACTGACCCTCGTGATATATACAATTGACAACATATTGCAGAATTCAGCCATTATCATACTAATGGTGCCGTTGGAACTCTGTGTTTACTGAATGAGGTGATCACGAAAGCGGCTCTAGAGTAATCAGTGTATATTACGGTTACGGCTTGAGACATTTCCATTTGACTTCACGGTCCTTTGTAAATTCACAAACGTAGCACTGCAGCCACTGTGTTAATATGATCAATTATGATATTGACATCATAGCAGTTCTTGAAATGCAAATGGAAGATCAATTTTACCTCGAGATATTAGCAACTGGCTACAGAGTACTGAGTAGAACCATCATTGCAGTAACGTAGCCGTCGTAGTACACTATTCACTCACGACGTTAATTCAAAGGCAATTCTGGAATAGTCAATGTCTATTACGGTTATGGCTAGAAATATTTCCAACCTACAGCGTGGTACTTATTGCATCAACATGTAGAAAACTGCATCCGCTGTATTAGTCTGTCGATTGCTGGCACAGATCTTATGACTATTCTAGAATGACGA
>NW_016959271.1:1509-4135 GCF_001483705.2 Eufriesea mexicana
TATGTGTAGTGCTGTTATGGCTCGTGACGTTTACAGCTGGCAGTACAGCATTTAGTACATCTTCCATCGGATCACAGTTGCCGTTGGATCAATCTGTTCACTGGTTGTGTATACACCACTGCAATTCTAGAACGAGAAATGCAGGTCCACTATCCACCGAGAAATTGAAAAATGACAACACAGTTCCCAGAACATCAATTAATCACTGCACTGTAGCCGTTGAACTACTTTGATCACTGATGATAAACACCACAGCATTTATGAAATAATAAATGTATATTAAGGATATTTTTTGAGATGTTTCTAATTATCTCCACAGTACTTATTGCATCCACCAATATGGCACTATAGCCGAACGGATTACGGATCATTTAAATACTATAAGAGTTCTAGAATGACAAAATGCGGATCCTCTGGTACTCGAGGTATTCATAATTGACGACACAGTACTGAGTACAGGCATCATCATAGTACTGTAGCCGTTGTACCAATTTGTGCACTGATGACGTAAATAACAAGGTAAATCAGGAACAATCAATGCATATTACATTTATGGCTTGAGATATTCCAATTGACTGTTCGGTACATATTACATCCACCAATATAGCACTGTAACCGATGGACTAATCTGTTCAGTGAAGACTTAAATCCTACATCAATCCTATAATGACAAAATGCAGGGCTACTAACAGCCGATATTTACAATTGACAACACATGACTGAGTGTAGCGGTTCTCACAGCACTGTAGACGTTGGATTACCTTGTCCTATGTTGATGTAAATTCGTAAGGAATTCTGGAATAATAAATATGTAGTACGTCTATGTCTTGAGATATTTCTACTTGTCAGTGCGGTACTTCGTACATCTGCCATCATAGCACCGCAGCCGTTGCATTAACCTGTAAAATGATGGCTTAGGCTCAATAAAAACTCTGGTATGGCAAAGCACATATCCATTATCCTTCGCGAAATTAACATTTGACAACACTCTCCTGAGAACCACAATCAACAAAGCAACGTAGCTCTTGTACTGCTTTGTTTACTGATGATCTAAGTTCCGATGAAATTCTGGAATAATCAGTGTATGGCACGGTTAGGTCTAGAGACATTTACAATTGGCAGTACGGTACACAGTGCATCCACCTCCAGAGCAGTGTAGCGGCTGTATTAACATGGTCAAAAATGAATTAGTTTTTACAGCAATTGTAGAATGATAGCGGGCGTATCCATTATCCCTCGTGATATTAGCGATGGTCAACAGTGTACAAACCGCAGCCGTAGCCACAATAGAGCAGCCGTTGCATCAATTTCATCACCTGTGACACGAAATCCACAGCCATACTAGAGTAACCAGTATATTGGTTAGTAATGACTAGGGACGTTTACAGTTGACAGTGCGGTGCTTAGTACATCCAACAACAGAGTACTGTATCCGGTAGATTAATCTGTTAAAGGGTGATTTAGATGCTATAGAAATACTAGAATGACAAAATACATTTCCACTGTCCCCCGCGATATTATCAATTGGCAACACTGTATGATACTGCCATCATCACAGCAACGTCGCCGTTGGACAACTTTATTCTCTAATCCTGTAAATTCTACAGTTACTCTTGAATAACCCATGTCTATTGCGGTTATGGCAAGTGATTGTTACAATTGACAATACGGCAGTTAATACATCCTACAACGGATCACTGCTACCGATGGATTGATATGTTCACTGATGATGTATACTCCACAGCAACACTAGTAGGAGTAACGCCTGTCCATTATCCATCGAGACATCAAGACGTGACAGCAGGGTACTGAGTACAGCTATCATCGTAGTATTGTAGCCGTTGAATAACTTTGTTCTCTTATAACGAATATTCCAAAGCTACTCTTGAATTATCATTGAATATCTCGGTTATGGCTTGAGATATTTCCCTTTGACAGTACGGTTCATACTATATCCACCAGTATATCATAGCCGCCGTTCGATAAGTATGTTCAATGATGATTCAAGCCCAAAAGCAATTTAAGAGTAACAAAGTAGATATCTATAATATACATGTAATAATAAATATTACAATTTACGACACAGGAATGAGTACAACGACCATCACAGTGTTGTAGCCGTTGAACTACTGGCTCACTAATAATGTAAATTAGAAGGTGATTCGAGAATAACATATGTATTGTGCGGTTATGGTTAGTGATTGTAACAACTGACAGTGCGGCATATAGTACGACTTCCAACAGATCGCTGTTGCCACAGGATCGACATGATCACTGAAGATGTGTATTCCACAGCCACTATGGAACGAGAAATGCAGATGAATTATACCTCGTGATATCAACTATTGACTGCGCAGCACTGATTACAGCCATCATAACATTTTTGTAACGATTGTATAACCTTGATCGCTAGCAATGTCTTATCCAAAGCAATTTCAGGATAAACATTGTATACTGAGGTTATGGCTGGAGATATTTACAGCACACAGCACGGCACTTCGTACATCTATATATAGAGCACTGTTGATGTTGAATTAACCTGTTGAATGATGACTCATGTTGCATACAATTCTAGAATGGCAAAATATATACCCTCTATTCATCGCGATATTATCAATTGACAACA
>NW_016959272.1:0-447 GCF_001483705.2 Eufriesea mexicana
TCATCCGACACTATTCTTGTCGCGGTGATCGACTTTGCGACAGGTATCGAAATTTCGATACTTCATCTTCGTGAAAAATCTCGGTCGATTATATTTATTCGTTAAAATTCTCGTGGAATAAATTTCCTATTCCTCTTGTAACTTACGACGGTACTACGGAGGATTCGCAAAATCCGCGGCATGTTTTCTGGAATTATCAGGCAGAGTCGTATCTGTCCCCTTTTCAACCATTAGACTTCAGACGCGCGTCAACTTTGCGTAGTTGGAAAAATTGGACATTTTTCCTACAGTCGCATAATTACAATTACGAATTCGAGGTCAATTTTCTATAGCTATTGTTGAAACCCCGATTTCAATATACAGCACGGGTTCTAGCGACAAGGCTACGTTGGAAAAGCACAAGTCGGCAGAGAGGAAAAAACAAAGCAGAAATTGAAACTGGAACTG
>NW_016959273.1:0-551 GCF_001483705.2 Eufriesea mexicana
AACTTTCATGCATAAATAAGGAGGAAATATACTATTTGCGCGCTATAGCCATTGCTATGCTCTCGAATCTGGCTGGAAGATTGAATTTTATTGACAGTTTCGACTAACACCGTGGTGAGCTAGATTCCTTGCATAAATAAGGAGGAAAGATTCTATTGGCGTGCTATAGGCATTGCAATGCTATAGAAGCTGGATGGAAAATTCAATTTTATTGACATTTCCGGCTAATATCGTTGTGAGCTATGGTGAGCTAACTTCCTAGCATAAGTAAGGAGGAAAGTTACTTTCGGAGTTCTATAGCCATTGCAATGCTGTAGAATCTGGCCGGAAAGATCAATTTTATTGAGATTTTCGAATAAAATCGTGATGAGCTAACTTTCTTCCATAAATCAAGAGGAAAGATTTTGTTTGGCATGCTATAGGCATTGGAATGCTATAGAATCTTGCTTGAAAATTCAATTTTATTGACATTTTTGACTTATTTCGCTGTGAGCCAACTTCCTTGCATAAGTAAGGAGGAAAGATACTTTTTGCGTGCTATTGCCATTGCA
>NW_016959274.1:0-791 GCF_001483705.2 Eufriesea mexicana
TATGCTCTGTGGAGGTTGTCAATTGTGGTTTAGGCACGATAGGTTGTGTTTGGTTCGTATGGTCATGTTTCGTTTGGTTAGGCTAGGATAGCATAACTTTGACTTTTGTGCTACTCACTGCTATTCGGTGGATAACTGCGCCCTGAGTTGCTCTACTAGCTTCTGCTTTACTCTGGGAGTTCAGGAATAATGGTGCAGGCACGTTAGGTTGCGTTAGGTTCGCTTGGTCGTGTTACGTTTTGTTGGGTTAGGATAGCATAACCTTGACTTTTGTGTTATACACTGCCATTCGGCGAATCCCTCCGCCCTTCGTTGCTCTACTATACTCTGCTCGACTCTGGGGAGACCAGCAATAGCGGTTGTAGCACGTTACATTGAGTTTGGCTACGTTCGGTTAAGTTATGTATGTTTGGGTCTGGTTTGGATATCTTCGACTTTTTTGCCGTACACTGCGATTCCGCGGATTTCTACGCCCTACTCTCCTCTAATATGTTCTGCTTGGCTCTGGTGAATCCCGCAATAGTTGTGGCGATACGTTACGTTGTGTTTGGTTACGTTCGGTAGTGTTACGATTGGTTAGGATAGGAGAAGGTACCTTTGACTTTTGTGGCGCATACTGCTTTTCGGCGGATTTCTCCGCTCGACTGTGCTCTAATATGCTCTGCTTTGCTCTATGGAGGCCGGAAATTGTGGCCGCGGCATGTCAGGCTGAGATAGGTTACGTTTGCCTAGTATATGTTGGCACGGGTGAGGTTTGGATATCTTAGATTTTTATGCTGTACTCTGCAATT
>NW_016959275.1:0-916 GCF_001483705.2 Eufriesea mexicana
TGCCGAGACCAATATTGCTGGCATTCACAGGGCTAAGCATAATATAGTAAAGAGCAGTAGAGCACAGATGTACTCCTAAGAGCAGCGTATATCACGAAGGTCTAAGTTAACATGATCGAGCGTAGCATAACCTAAGCTAACTAAACGTAACATAACTCAGCCTAAAGTGCCGACGCCACAATTACAAGTCTGCCCGGAGGCAAGCAGAGTATGCTATAGCACAGTGGTGCACAGTAATCTACCGCATTGCAGAGTATAGCAAAGAAGTGGAAGATATCTTGGCCTAACTCGACCTAACCTAACCAAACCAAACGTAGCATGTCTCAAAATTACGTTCCGCGACCAATGCTCCTGGCGTCCCCAGAGCAAAGCAGAACATAGTAGAGCTCAATACAACACGGAAATCCTCGGAATAGCAGCGTAAAGCACAAATGTCAACGTAGCCCACCCCAACCTATCCAAATGTAAGATACCCAAACACAGCGAAGATCAACCTGTCATGACGGGACCACGTTTGCTGGCCTCCACATGGACATGCAGAATGTACTAGAGCACGGTAGGGCGCAGACATCCACCTCATTGAAGTGAATAGCACAAAAGCCACAGATATCCTAACCAAACCCACATAAACCTAACTTAGCCTAACGTAGCATATTCCAATACAACGTGCCGCGAGCACTGCTTTCGGCCTCCACTGATCCATGCAGAACATTGTAGAGCAAGTATGACAGGAATCCACCGAATAGCAGTGTATAGCACGAGAGTCGAAGCTTTGCAAACCGAACTAAACCCAACCTAGCCGAACCAAACGTAACCGAACTCAGCCTAAGGTGTCCCGAACACAATTGCTCGGCACACCAGTGTCGAAAACGATATAGTAAAGCAATGTAGAGCGCAGGAATCCACGGAGTAGCAG
>NW_016959276.1:0-2089 GCF_001483705.2 Eufriesea mexicana
TATTAGATCGCAGGAGCCAACAGAAATCCACCGATTAGCAGCTTACAGCGCAAAAGTCAAAGTTACCCTGGCCTATCATAACCAAACGTATCATAGCCAAACATAATATAACACAAGCTGACGTGAGGCGACCCCTATTACTGGACATCCCAGGTTCGTGCACAGTATAGTAGGGCACGGTAGAGCGCAGAATTCCACTGAATGGCAGTGCATAAAGCGATAGTCAAAGCTATTCAAACCAAACCCAAAACAACGTAACATAACCGATCGTAGCATAACAAAACCTAACGTGCCAAGACCACTATTGCTGGCATCCCCGGAGCAAAGCGGGGCATATAAGATCTAAGTAGAGCGCGCATGCCCACAGAATATGCATGTACAGCACAAAAGTCAAAGCTATACTAGCCTAAACTGACCAAGCGCATCATAGACAAACGTAACATAGCTGAAGCAGACGTGCCTGGACCATTGTTGCTGACATCCCCAGATCCGAGCAGAATATGCTAGAGAACGTTACAATGCAGAAATCCACCGTAAAGCAGTGTATAGAAAAAAAGTTAAAGCCACCATTTCCTAACATAGCAAATGGAAGCATAGCCGAAAGGAGCATAACCCAAAGCAACATGCCGCTACCGCCATTGCTGGCAACCCCAGATCCGAGCAGAGTATAGCTGGGCTAAATAGAGAGTAGAATGCAATCGAATAACAATTTATAACACGACAGTCGAAGTTGCCCAGATTAAACCCAAACAAACATAACCTTACCAATCGTAGCATAACAGAACCGGACGTGCCGATACCACTATTGCTGGCATCCCCAGAGCAAAGCAGAGCATATAAGATCAAAGTAGGTCGCTGCAATCCTCCGAATAACAATGTACGACACAAAAGTCAGAGTTGTCCTCTCCTAACCTGAGCAAACGTAACTTAACCAAACGCAACGTAACACAACCTGGGGTGCCGCGACCACTATTTCAAGCGTCACGAGAGCCAATGAGAACACAGCAGACAAATGAAGGACGCTGGAATCGACCGGATTGCAGTGTACGGCGCAAAAGACAAAGATATCCCAACCAAACATAACCAAACGTATCCTAACCAAACGTATCCTAACCAAACGTAACATAACTCAACCTTACCAGACGCGACCACTATTCCTGGCGCCGCAGCCAAAAGCGGGATGTGTTAGCGCACAGTGGGGCGCAGAAGACCATACAATAGCATTGTGTGTCTCAAAAGACATAGATATCCTGCCCTAACGCATCGTAACCTAACACAACCAAACGTATCCAAGACCAACCTGACGTGCCGCGACCACTACTGCTGGACCCCTGGGAGTTGGGCAGAGTATAGAAGAGCTGCGCACAGCGTAGGAGCCCACCGAATAGGAGTGCATAGCACTGAAGACAACGCTATCCTATCCTAACCAATCCAAACGTAATATAAGCAAGCGTAGTATAATTTAGACTAACATGCCGAGACCACTATTGCTGACCACCCCGGAATCGAGCAGGGTATAGTAGGGCACAGTAGTGAGCGGAATTCTACCGAATAACAGTATATAACGCGAAAGTCAATGCTATTCTAGCCTAACCCAAAATATAGTAACCTAACCAAACCTATCCTAGCTCAACCTAACGTGCCGAGACCACTATTGCTGGCCTCCGCATGTCCATGCAGAATATACTAGAGCTTAGCAGAGCGCAGGAATCCACCAAATGTATTTGTCTAGCACAAAAGTGAAAGCTATCCTTTCCTAACCTAGCCAATCGTAACTTAACCGAGCGTAACCTAACAAAGAGTAACGTGCCGAGACCACTACTGCTGTCATCCCCGAAGCCAATCAGAGGATATTGCCTCAGTGCGCAGCAGAGGGCAGAATTCCACGGAAAAGCAGTGTAGGGCACAGCAGTCAAAGCTACCACATCAGAACTTAGCCAAACCTAACCAGAGCAAAGTAATCTAACTCAAGCTAACGTGTCGCGGCCACAATTGCTAGTCTCCAGAGGGCCATGTAGAGCATACTAGAAGAGAGTAGGCGGCAGAAATCCATAGAATCGTAATGTATAGCAGAAAAATCAAGGCTATC
>NW_016959277.1:0-467 GCF_001483705.2 Eufriesea mexicana
ACCACTACTGCCGGACTCCCGAGGGCCAAGCATAACTTATTTGATCACAGTAGAACGCACAATGCCACCAAATAGCAGTGTATATAACAAACGTCAGCGATAACCTAACATAGCCTGACCTTACATAACCTAGTCAAGCGCAGACTGACTAAACCTAACGAGACGAGGCCACCGCTGCTGACCTCCCCAGCGCCAAGCACAATATATTTGAGCGCAGTAAAGCGCACAAATCCGCAGCATAGCAGTGTAAAGCAGAGAAGTCGAAGATATCCTTACCTAACCTGACCTAACCTAACGTAACCGATCGTTACATAACTCAACAGAACTTGCCGGGACACCTACTGCTGGCATTCCCAGAGCCAAGAACAAAATATTAAATATGGTGCAGAAGAGCGCAGAAGTCCGACAAACAGCAGTGTTTAGCACAAAGGTCAAAGCCATCGTAACCAGTCCTAACCTACCATAAC
>NW_016959278.1:0-600 GCF_001483705.2 Eufriesea mexicana
TATAGCAGAAGAGTATGAGCTATCGACACCCTCCCAATCTAACCTAATCTATACAAACGTAACCTCACTCGAGCTAACGATCCGAGCCCACAGTATCTGGCCTCCCCAGAGCGAAGCAGAATATGCCAGATCTATGTAGAACGCAGAAACCGACAAAACAGCCGCGTATAGCACTAAAGCCAAAGCTACGCTTATCAAACGTACCCTAACCTAGCATAGCCAAACGTAACAAAACTCAACCTAACGTGTCACGACCACTATTGATGGCCTCCACAGAGCCAAGCAGAAAATATTAGTCGAGAGCAGTGCGTAGGAGTCCGTAGAAAGCAGTGTATTAGAGAAGAGTCAAAGTTATGCTACCGAAAAAAAACCAACCCAGCCTAAACGAAAGTAACGTAGCACAACCTAATCCGCCACGACCACGGTTGCGGCCGTCCCCAGACACATGCTGAACATAATATAGAAGAGCAGAGCGCAGAAATTCACAGAATAACAGTGTGTAGCACAAATATCGTGTCTATGCTAACCAAACCTATTTGAACCTAACCAAAACAAGCGTAACATGACACAAACTAATGTGCCGCGAACAGTATTGCTGGT
>NW_016959279.1:0-642 GCF_001483705.2 Eufriesea mexicana
AGTTAAAAATGTCAATAAAATTGAATTTTCCAGCCAGATTCTATAGCACTGCATCGGCTATAGAATTTTATAGAATTTTTCTTTCTTATCCATGCAAGAAAGTTAGCTCACCACGACATAGGTCGAAAATGCCAATAAAATAAAATTTTCCAGCCAGAGTCTAAAGAATTGCAATGGCTATAGCACGCCAATGGAATCTTTCTTCCTCATTTAATATAGAAAGTTAGCTCACCACGACATAGGTCGAAAATGCCAATAAAATAAGATTTTCCAGCCAGAGTCTAAAGAATTGCAATGGCTATAGCACGCCAATGGAATCTTTCCTCCTCATTTAATATAGAAAGTTAGCTCACCACGACATAGGTCGAAAATGTCAGAAGAATTGAATTTTCCAGCTATATTCTGTTGCATTGTAATTGCTACAGAACGCCAATACAATCTTTCCTCATTATTTAAGCAAGAAAGATCGCTCACCACGATATTAGTCGAAAATGTCGACAAAATTTAATTTTCCGACCAGATTCTAAAGCATTGCAATGGCTATAGCACGCCAACAGCATCTTTCCCCCTTGTTAATGAAAGAAAGTTAGCTCACCACGATACCAGTAAAAAATGTCAATAAAATTGAATTTTGCAGCCAGA
>NW_016959280.1:0-559 GCF_001483705.2 Eufriesea mexicana
AGCAATAGTGGTCGCGGTACGATGGGTTGAGTCTGAACACGTTTGGCTAGGTTAGATTACGTTACGCTAAGTTATGATATCTTTGCCTTTTGAGCTATACGGGGCTGCCCTATGGACCTCTGCGCTCCGCTGTGCTCAATCGCAATCTGCTTGAGTCTGGGGCGCCAAGGTTTGTGGTCGCGGCACTTTATGTTGTGTTATATTACGCTACGATAGGCTGGGTTTGGTTACGTTTGGTTAAGGTGGCTTCGTCTTTGGCGCTAAACACTGCTATTCGGTGGCTCCCTTCTCCCTATTGTGCTCTAGTATGTTTTGCCTGTCTCTGTGTAGGACAGAGTAAGTGGTCTCGGCACGCCGGTTTATCATGTGCTGCGTTCCTTATATTACGTTTGGATAGGTTAGGATGGTATATCTCTGACTTTTGTGCTACACGTTGCTATATGGAGGCTTCCTGCGCTCTACTGTGCTCTACTATAGTCTGCTCGACTCTGGCGACGCCAGCAATAGTGGTCTCGGCACCTTAGTTTGTGATAGATTACTTACGGTTATGTTACGTTTG
>NW_016959281.1:0-670 GCF_001483705.2 Eufriesea mexicana
CACTGATACCCGGTGAACGTCTGCACTCTGCTGTACTCTACTATATTCTGTTTGGCCCTGGGGCGGCCAACAACAGTGGTCTGGGCACGTTAGTTTTAGTTATGCTACGTTTGGATGGTCTAGGTTATTTCAAGTATGGCTTGGATGCTTTCGACTGCTGCGCTATACACAGCAATGCGGCGGATTTCAGCGCTTTACTCTACCCTAGTATATTCTGCTTGGCTCTGCGGAGGCCAGCGATAGTAGTCTCGCCGCGTTGGGTTGAATACGGTTACGCTTGTTTGTGTTAGGTTAGGGTAGCTTTGACTTTTGTGACGTACACTGCGATTCAACGGATTTCTGCCCTCACCTTTCCGCTCATATGCTATGTTTGGCTCTGGGGAGGGTAGAAATAGTGTTATTGGCACGTTATGTTGAGTTAGGCAACGTTTGTCTAGTTTAGGTTGTTTCAGGTAAGGTTTGGGTGCCTTTGCCTATTGTGCTGTACTCTGCAGTGCGGCGGAGTTATGCGCTCTACTGTTCCCTAGCATATTCTGCTTGGCTCCGCGGATGCCAGGAGCAGTGGTCTCTGCACGTTATGTTGAGGTATGCTACTTTTGGTTAGGTTAGGTTAGGCCATGTTGGGTTATGGTATCATCGACTTTTGCTACACACACTGTTATTCGGTGGA
>NW_016959282.1:0-712 GCF_001483705.2 Eufriesea mexicana
TTCAAAATCTATAATCTGTTGTAGCTTGGCAAATAGGGCGCCTAACTCCTTCTATCCAATGGCAAGTACAGTCATCTACCTGCCAGAGAATGGGTCTATACAAAATCTATAATCCGTTATAGCTTGGTGAATAGATCGCGTAACGCCTTCAATCCAATGGCAACTACAGCCATCTACTTGCCAGAGAATAGGTCTATTCAAAAGCTATAACCTGTTATAGCTTGGTGAATAGATCGCTTAACGCCTTCAATCCAATGGCAAGTACAGCCATCTACTTGCCAGAGAATAGGTCTATTCAAAAGCTATAACCTGTTATAGCTTGGTGAATAGATCGCTTAACGCCTTCAATCCAATGGCAAGTACAGCCATCTACTTGCCAGAGAATAGGTCTATTCAAAAGCTATAACCTATTATAGCTTGGTGAATAGATCGCCTAACGCCTTCATTCCTATGGCAAGTACAACCATCTACTTTCCAGAGAATAAGTCTATTCAAAATCTATGAGCTGTCACAGCTTGGCGATTAGATCGCCTAACGCCTTCAATCCAGTTTCAAGTACAGCCATCTAGTTGCCAGAGAATAGGTCTTTTCGAAATCTATAACTTGTTATAGCATGGAGAATAGATCGCTTAACGTCTTCAATCCAATGGCAAGTACAGCGATCTACTTTCCAGAGAATAAGTCTATGCAAAATCTATGAGCTGTCACAGCT
>NW_016959283.1:0-447 GCF_001483705.2 Eufriesea mexicana
GCCGCGACCACTATTGCTGGCCTCCACTTGGCCATGCAGAACACCTTAGAGGAGAGTAGGGCGGAGGAATTCACAGAATAGCAGTGTACAGCTGAAAAATCAAAGATATCCAAACCTAACACAAACAAGCATAACCTAACGTAACGTAGCAACACTCAATGGAACGCGCCGCGACCACTAATGCTGTCCTCCACAGGGCCTAGCAGATTAGAGTAGAGCACGTTGGAGGGCAGGAATCCAACGGATTGCGGTGTATAGCACAAAAGTCAGAACCACACTATCCTGACCTATCCAAACGTAACATATACCAAATACCAGCGCAGCCTAACTGAACCTAGCGTTCCGAGACCACTATTGATGGCCTCCCCGGCGTCAAGCAGAGCGTACTCGAGTACAGGAGAGCGCTGAAATTCACCGAATAGCAGTGTACAACGCAAAGGCCAAAGC
>NW_016959284.1:0-794 GCF_001483705.2 Eufriesea mexicana
CCAATCTCAAGCAATGCGTTCTACTTACCTGGGAATAGGTCTACTCAAAATCTATAACCTGTTGTAGCATGGTGAATAGGTCGCCTGACGCCTTCAATCCAATGGGAAGTACAGCCACCTACTTGCCAGAGAATAGGTATATTCAAAAACTGTAATCAGTTATAGCTTGGTTAATATGTCGCCTAACCTCTGCAATCAGTGGCAAGTACAGCAACCTACTTGCGAGTGATTAGGTGCATTCAAAATCTATAATCTGTTGGAGCTTGGCGAATAGGTTGCCTAACACCTTCAACAAATGGCAAGTACAGCCATCTACTTGCCAGAGAATAGGTCTATTCAAAATCTAAAACCTGTTATAGCATTGTGAATAGATCGACTAACGCCTACAATCCAATAGCAAGTACCGCCGTCTACTTGTCAGAGAATAGGCCTGTACTAAATCTATAACCTGTTATAGCTTGGTGAATAGATCGCCTAACGCATTGAATCCAATGGCAGGTACAGCCACCTACTTGCCAGAGCATAGGACTATCCAAAATCTATAACCTGTTAATAGCTTGGTGAATAGATCGCCTATCGCCTCCAATTAAATGGCAATTACAGTCATCTACTTGCCAAAGAATAGGTTTATTCAAAATCTATAATCTGTAATAGCTTGGTGAATAGATCGACAAACGCCTTCAATCCAATAGCAGGAACAGCCGTCTACTTGTCAGAGAATAAGCCTTTAAAAAATCTATAACATGATATAGCTTGGTGAATAGATCGCCTAACGCCTTCCATGCAATGGCAAG
>NW_016959285.1:0-799 GCF_001483705.2 Eufriesea mexicana
CACGAGTATACCATCGCTGCCCCCTCCGCGTGGAGCTCATCTACATCCACGCGGTGCAACAATATCTGTAGGAAATATGGGTTGTAATAGAAAGATGTTAGATATAAAATATTATCACGAACTAAAGTGAAATTAAAAGAAATAATATTAGAACTAACAATTGCATTGACTCTTTTTACATTGCTGTCCTGTTCTGTATGACTGTAAATACCTGTAGCGTCCTATGTATCGAATCTCTTCGAATTCCAAGAACGCTTATCACGCGCCAAATTAATATTGCGTGATTGGTTTTGTAATATTAAGGATCGCGAGTATGATGTTAAAATAGAGTGTTTATTTGCAGTAAAAGTATACAATAGTTATAGTATAAACGTTTATCGGAGTACCGTTACGAACACGCGTTTATAAGTATATGTACGATGTTTCGGTGATTGGTGTCGAAGACGAATTGACTCCTCAATTTTGGTCTGTCTTGTGTCTCGTCGTGTCCTGTCCGGTGTTTTCTTCAGTTTGGTTCTGATTGGTTAGAATAAATATTAGTGGAGGAAAAGATTTTTGATTGGACAGAGGGTGTGACGGAGGGACCTTTGGCTGAGGAATAGGGAACTATCGAGGAACCGATTTTCGATGATCAATGACGTGATTTGTAAGTGGTGCCTGTTCGTCGCCTTGGTGGGTCTGTCGCACGTGGATCTCATCTATCGGGTCTGGTACTTGTAAATTTTCTGAACTTTCGTATTTAGATACATGACTATATGGCGACGAGGCACGTCTAACCTTCGGCGCAACAGTCGTCATA
>NW_016959286.1:0-572 GCF_001483705.2 Eufriesea mexicana
CTCTAGCCATTCTAGAATGACAATGAGCAGAAGCATTATCGCTGACGAAATTAGCACTTGACAACACTGTACTGAGTACTGCAATCATAAAAGTACCATAGACGTTGGATTAATTTGTCGACTGATTATTCAAATTCCACAGCAATTCTGGAAATAACAATGCATAGCACGGTTCTGGAGAGAGATATTCTCAATTGGCAATGCAATACATGGTCCGTAAACATAGAGAACACTTTACCCATTCGATTAATCTCTTCACTAATGCAATAAACTCTATTGCAATTCTAATATGATCAACGGATGGATCAGATTTCTTTAGTGGCTTTGACAAATGACAATATATTATTGAGTATAGCCGGCTACACAGTTTCATATCCATTGCATTAATATGTTCCCTGATCATTTAAGTTTCTCAGCAATTGCAGGAAGATCAATGGAGGTAACCTCCTTAGGCATTTTTTCATGTCAAGACGATACTGGCTACACCCATCAACGGATCTATGCAATAGATTGATTAATTTGTCTACTGAGGATATAAATTCTGCAGCAATTATGGAATAATCAATGCATAG
>NW_016959287.1:0-561 GCF_001483705.2 Eufriesea mexicana
TTGGTTGAAGGCGTAAGGCGACCTGTTCGCCAAGCTGTGACATTTCATAGATTTTGAATAGACCTATTCTCTGGCAAGTTGATGGCTGCATTTGCCATTGGATTGAAGGCGTTAGGCGATCTATTCACCAAGCTGCAGAAGGTTATAGATTTTGAAATTTTCTGCCCAGTGGATGTCTCTACTTGCCATTGTGTTGAAGGCGGTTGGCGATCTATTCACCAAGCTATAACAGATTATAGACCTTGAATAGGCCTGTACTCTGGCAAGTAGATGGCTGTACTTGCCATTGTATTGATGGCGTTTCGCGATCTATTCACCATGCTATAACAGGTTCTAGATTTTGAATAGACGTATTCTCTGGCAAGTAGATGGCTGTACTTGCCATTGGTTGAAGGCGTAAGGCGACCTATTCACCAAGCTATAACAGGTTATAGACAACGAGTAGACCTATTCTCTGGCAAGTAGATGGCTGCACTTGCCATTTGATTAAAGGCGCTATGCGATCTATTCGCCAAGCTATGACAGCTCATAGATTTTGTATAGACTTATTCTCTGGCAAGT
>NW_016959288.1:0-477 GCF_001483705.2 Eufriesea mexicana
ATGTCAATAAAATTGAATTTTCCAGGAAGATTCTATAGCTTTGCAATGCCCATAGCACGCCAAAAGATTCTTTCCTGCTTATACATGCAAGAAAGTTAGCTCACAACAATTTTAGTCGAAAATGTCAATAAATTTGTATTTTCCAAACACATTCTATATCAATGCAATGGCTATAGCACGCCAATAGTATTTTTCCTCCTCATTTATGCAAGAAAGCTAGCTCACCACAATATTAGCCGGAAATGTCAATAAAATTGAGTTTTTCAGCCAGATTCATTAGCATTGCGACGGCTACAGCACGCCAAGAGGATCCTTCCTCCTTACTTACGCAAGCAAGTTTGCTCACCACAATATTAGTCGAAAATGTCAACAAAATTGTATTTAGAGCTGTATCATTGTAATGGCTATAGCACTCAAACAGCATCTTTCCTCCTTAAATACGCAAGGAAGTCAGCTCACCACGATATTAGTCGAAAA
>NW_016959289.1:0-511 GCF_001483705.2 Eufriesea mexicana
CCTCCTTACACATGCAAGGATGTCAGCTCGCCACGATAAAAGTCGATGATGTCAATAAAATTGTGTTTTCCACCAAGATACAATAGAATTGCAATGGCCATAGTTGGCCAATGGAATCTTTCCTCCGTATTTATGCAAGAAAGTTACCACACAACGATATTAGTCGAAATAGTTATTAAAATTGAATTTTCGGGGCAGATTAAAAAGGATTGTAATGGCTATAGCACGGCAATAGTATCTTTCCTCCTTATTTATAGGAGAGAGTAACATCACCACGATATTATTCGAAAATGTCAATAAAGTTGAATTTTCCAGCCAGATTCTATAGCATTGCAATGGCTATAGCTCGGCAGCAGAATCTTTACTCAATACAGATGCAAGGATGTCAGCTCACCTCGATATTAAATAGTCGAAAATGTCAATAAAATAGAATTTTCCATCCAGATATTGTAGAATTGCAATTGCCATAGCTGGCCAACAGAATCTTTCCTCCTTATTAATGCAAGAAAGT
>NW_016959290.1:0-994 GCF_001483705.2 Eufriesea mexicana
GTATAGCTCTGGGGAGGACAGCAATCGTGGTCTCTGCACGCTAGGTTCAGTTAAGTTACCCTCGGCTTGGCTAGGTTCGAATAGGTTTGGTCAGGATTGTTTTGATCTTTGTGACATACACAACACTTCTACTGATATCTGTGCACTGAATTTCCCTACTAGCATCGGCTAGTCTCCGCGGAGGGCAGCAACAGCGGACGTTCCATGTTTGGTTCAGGTAGGTTACGTTTTGTCAGCCTAGGTTATGTTAAGTTTGGAAGGGATGGCTTTGACTCTTGTGCTGTACACTGCTGCTCGGCCGGTATCTACTCTCGGCGTTGCTCTACCAATATCCGCTTCTCTCTTGGGTGGCCAGCAATGGCTGCCGTGGTACGTTTGTTTGAGTTATGTTACGTTCGGTTAAGTTACGTTAGGTTAAGTTTGTATAGGTTGTCATTGACTTTCGTGCTACACACTGCTATTCTGTGGACTTCTGCTCTCTACTGTTCTCTAATATGTTCTGCTTGGCTACGGGGAGGCCCGGAGCTGTGGTCGCTGCACGTAATGGTGAGCTGCGCTACGTTCGGCTAGGTTAGGTTGGGTCTGGTTAGGATAGGGTATCTTCGACCTTTGCGCTATTCACTGCAATGCGGTTGATTTCTGCTCACCACTGTACCCTTATGTACTCTGCTTGTCTCTGCGTGTCTCAGCAATAGAAGTCTCGTCATGTTAGGTTGATTTAGGTTACGTTTGGTTATGTTACGTTTGGCTGTGCAAGGATAACCTATTTTGACTTTTGTGCTAGTCACTCCTATTCGGTGGATTTTTGCGCTCTAACGAGCTCTAATATGCTCCGATTGGCTCTCGAGGGGCCAGCAATATTGATCTCGTCACGTTACGTGAAGATGGTTAGGTTGGGTCATGTTAGGTAAGGATAGGTTTGACTTTTCTTCTATACACTGCAATGCCGTGAATGTCTGCGCTCTGCTGTGGTCTAGCATACTCTGCTCGACTC
>NW_016959291.1:0-556 GCF_001483705.2 Eufriesea mexicana
GGTTGTGTGACGCTACTTTTGAACATATTACTTCTGGTGAGGTTAGGACAGGATAGTCTAGACTTTTGTACTCAACACAGCCATCCGCGGATTCCTACGCTCTACGGCGCTCTAGCCTACTCTCCTTGGCTCTGGGGAGGCCAGAAGTAGATGTTTCGGCATTTTCGGTTGATCTTAGCAACATTTACTTATGCTACGTTTGATTAGGTTTGGATAGAATAGCCTAGACCTTCGTGACATACGCTGCTATTCGGTTCATTACTGCGCCCTACCTTGCGCTAACATACTCTGCTCGAACCTGGGGAGTCGTGCAATAGCGGACGCGGCGTGTTTGTTTTTGTTAGGTTACATTTGGTTATGTTAGGTTAGGTCAAGTTTGGCTGGGATAGCTTTGAATTTCGCGGTGTAAACTATTATTCGGTGGATCTCTGTGATCTAATGTGCTATACAACACTCTGCGTGGTCCTGTGGAAGCCAGCAATTGTGGCCTCGGCACGTTAGGTTGAGCTATGCTACGTTCGGTTATGTTACGTTTGGTGAGGTTAGGATGTGATAG
>NW_016959292.1:0-361 GCF_001483705.2 Eufriesea mexicana
GGAAAGATCTTTTTGTCGTGCTATAGCCATCGCTATGCTATAGAATCCGGCTGGCAAGTTCAATTTTATTGACATTTTCAACTAATTTCGTGGTGAGCTAATTTCCTTGCATAAGTAAGGAAAAAACATGCTTTATAAGTGCTATAGCCATTGCAATGGCATAGAATGAGGATGGAAAATTCAATTTTGTTGACATTTTCGACTAATATCGAGGTGACCTAACTTCCTTGCTTAAGTAAGGAGGAAAGATGCTTTTTGAGTGCTATTGCCATTGCAACGCTATAGGGTCTGTATGGCAAATACAATTTTATTGACATTTCCGACTAATATCGTTGTGAGCTAACCTTATTGCATTAATAAG
>NW_016959293.1:0-944 GCF_001483705.2 Eufriesea mexicana
TTAGAGTGGCTCCGAATTTTGTGTTACACAATGCCTTTCTATGGACTTCTGCGATCCTCTGTGCGCTGCCTCACTCTACTTGTATCTGTGGACGCCAGGAATAGTGCTCATGGCACGATAGGCTGTGTTATGTTACGTTTGGCGAGGTTAGGCTTGGTTACGCTTCGATAGGATAGCTTTAACTTCTGTCTCATGCACTGCTGCTCGGAGGATCTGTGCGCTCCTCATTGCGCCACTACAATCTGCTCGACTGTAGGGCGGCCAGTAATTGTGGTCTGGGCACGTTAGGTTTGATAAGGCAACGTTTGGTTGGTTATGTCAGTCTGGACTAGGCTTGGATTGCTTTGCCTTACGCAGTACACACTGCTCTACTAGCATCTGCTTGCCTCTGGCGTGGCCAGCAATAACTGTCGTTGCATCCTTGGTTGAGTTATGTTATCTTCGGTTAGGTTGGGTTAGGTTAAGTTTGGACGGGTTGTTTCCGACTTTTGTGCTATACACTGCTATTCGTTCGGTATATGTGCTCGGCGTTGCTCTACTAGCTTCCAGAGCTCTCTGTGGGGGCCAGCAACAGTGGTCGTCGCACGTTTGTTTGAGTTAGGTTACGTTTGGTTAGGTAAGGTTTGGTTAGGTTTGGATAGGATAGATTTGACTTTTGTGCTATACACTACTATTCGGTTGATTTCTACGACCTACTGAGATTTAATACGCTCTGCTTGGCGCTGGGGAGGCCTGCAGTTGTGATCTCGGAAGGTAACGCTGGGTTAGCCTGCACTTGGTTTGGTTAATCTTGGAAAGTTTAGGATAGGTTAACTTTGACATTTGCGTTAAGCACTGCCATTCGATGGATTTCAGCTTACTACTGTTCTCTAACATGATCTGCTTGGCTGTGGGAAGGCCAGCAATAGAGATCCCGTCTCGTTAGGTTTCGTTATTCTACGTTT
>NW_016959293.1:1640-2192 GCF_001483705.2 Eufriesea mexicana
AGCTTTAACTTTTGTGTTATACACAGCAATTCGATGAACTTTTCCTATCTACTGCGCCCTAGTACTTCCTGCTTTTGGGGGGGGGGAGGGTGAAGGGCAGCAAGCGTGGTCACGGCACGATGGTATCAGCTAGAATACGTTTGGTTACGTTACGATTCTTTCGGTTAGGATAGGATAGCTAGCACTTTAGGCCTATAGTCTGCTATTTGGTGGATTTCCGCGACCTATAGTGCTCTAATGTTCTCAGCTTTGCTCTTGCAAAGCCAGCATTCGTGGTATCGGCACGTTATTATGAGTCAGGTTACGTTCGGCTTGGATGTGTCAGGATACGTTTTGGTCAGAATATGCTCTGGTATGTTGTGCTTGGCACTGCGGAGGCCAGCAATATTGGCCCCGTCTCGTTAGGCTTAGATAGCCACCGTTTCATTTGGTTAGGTTAGGGCACGTATAGCTAGGATATCCTTGACATTTGTGCTATTAGCTACTCTATGGAGGCTTTCTGCGCTCTGCCGTGCTCCAGTATATTCTACTTGGATCCTGGAATCCAGCAAC
>NW_016959294.1:0-538 GCF_001483705.2 Eufriesea mexicana
AGAGCGCCGATATTCAACGAAGAGTAGTGCATAGCACAAAAGTCAAGGACATCCAAGCCAAACATAACCCAACGTAACCTAACCGAACGTTAACTAACTCTAACTTTCGTTCCACGACCGCCATTCATGGCCACCCCAGAGTCGAATAGATTATTGTAGAGCAATAAAGAGCGCACAAATCCACCGAATAGCAGTGTATAGCACAAAAGTCAATGCTACACAAAGCTACACTAGCTAAACATATCCGAACATAGCAGTCATACGTAACATGTCACAAGCTTGCGTGCCGAGGCGACCATTGAGCACCTCCGCCGTGACAAGCAGAACACACTGGTGCACAGTAGAGGGCACATATCCAACGTATAGCAGTGTACAGCATATAACCAAAAGCTGGCCAAAACTAACCCAAACATGCATGACCTGACCAAACGTAGCCCAACTCAAACTAACTCGCCGAGATCACTACTACTGGCCGCCCGAGAGTCGCGCAGAGTACATTAGAGGAACGTTGAGCGTAGAAGACCTTCGAATATCGGTT
>NW_016959295.1:0-2153 GCF_001483705.2 Eufriesea mexicana
TATAGCACGCTAATAGTATATTACCTCCTTGTTTATCGATGAAAGTTAGCTCTCCACGATATTTGTCAAAAACGTCAATCAAATTGTACATTCCAGACAGATTCTATAGCATTGCATTGGCTATAACACGCCAATAGATTCTTTCCTCGTTATTTATGCAAGAAAGTTAGCTCTCCACGATATTGGCCAAAAATGTCAGTAAAATTGAATTTTCGAGCCAGATTCTATAGCATTGCAATGGCCATAGCGCGCCAATCGAATCTTTCGTCCATATTCATACAAGAAAGATAGCTCACCGCGATATAGGTCGAAAATGTCAATAAAATTGAATTTTCCAGCCATATTCTATGGCAGTGCAATGGCTATAGCTCGCCAGTAGATTCTTTCCTCCTTATTTATCCAAGAAGCTTATCACACTACGATATTAGTCCATATTGTTGATGAAATTGAATTTTCCAGACTGATTCTATAACACTGTAGTGGCTATAGCGTGCCGACAGAATCTTTCCTCCTTATTTATGCAAGAATGTCAGCTCACAACGATATTAGACGAAAATGTCAATAAAATTCTATTTTCCAGCCAGATTCTATAGCATTGCAATGGCCATAGCACGGCAATAGAATATTTCCTTCATATTTATTCCAGAAAGTTAGCTCAAAATGACATTATTCGAAAATGTCAAAACAATTGAATATCCGAGCCAGATTCTACAGCATTGCAATGGCTATAGCACGTCCATAGAGTCCTTCCTCCTTATTTGTGCAAGAAAGTAAGCTCGCCACGATATTAGCCGAAAATGTCAATAAAACTAAATTTTCCATACAGATTATATAGCACTGCAATGGCTATAGCACGCTAATAGGATCTTACCTACTTGTTTATCGATGAAAGTTAGCTCTCCACGATATTAGTCAAAAATGTCAATAAAATTGTACATTCCAGACAGATTCTATAGCATTGCATTGGCTATAACACGCCAATAGATTCTTTCCTCCTTATTTATGCAAGGATTTCAGCTCACCACGATATTAGTCGCAAATGTCAATAAAATTGTATTTTCCAGCCTGATTCTATAGCATTGCAATGGCTATAGTACGCCAATAGAATATTTCCTCCTTCTTTATGCTGCAAAATTAGCTCACCACTGTATTGATTCGAAAATGTCAAGAAAATTGAATTTCCAGCCATATTCTATAGCATTGCAATGGCTATTGCGCGCCAATACAATATTACGTCCTTGTTTATGCCAGAAAGTTAGCTCACCACGATATTAGCCGAAAATGTAAATAAAAATCAATTTTCCACCAAGATTCTATAGCACTGCAATGGCTATAGCACGCTAATAGTATATTACCTCCTTGTTTATCGATGAAAGTTAGCTCTCCACGATATTTGTCAAAAACGTCAATCAAATTGTACATTCCAGACAGATTCTATAGCATTGCATTGGCTATAACACGCCAATAGATTCTTTCCTCGTTATTTATGCAAGAAAGTTAGCTCTCCACGATATTGGCCAAAAATGTCAGTAAAATTGAATTTTCGAGCCAGATTCTATAGCATTGCAATGGCCATAGCGCGCCAATCGAATCTTTCCTCCATATTTATGCAAGAAAGGTACCTGACCACGATATTATTTCAAAATGTCAATAAAATTGAAATTCCCAGCAATATTGTACTGCATTACAGTGGCTACAGCGCGCCAATAGAATCTATCCTCCTTATTTATCGAAGAAAGATAGCTCACCAGGATATTAGTCGAAAATGTCAACATTATTGAATATCCGATCCAGATTCTACAGCATTGCAATGGCTATAGCACGTGGATGGAGTCCCCACTCCTTATTTATGCAAGGAAGCAAGCTCACCACGATATTAGCCTAAAATGTCAATACAAATCAATTTTCCACCAAGATTCTGTAGCACTGCAATGGCTATAGCACGCTAATAGGATCTTACCCCCTTGTTTATCGATGATAGTTAGTTCTCCACGATATTAGTCAATAATGTCATTAAAATAGTACATTCCAGACAGATTCTATAGCATTGCAGTGGCTATACCACGCCAATAGGTTCTTTACTCGTTATTTATGCAAGAAAGTTAGCTCGCCACAATATTAGACGAAAATGTCAATAAAATTGAATTTTCCAG
>NW_016959295.1:2546-3941 GCF_001483705.2 Eufriesea mexicana
TCAATAAAATTGAATTTTCCAGCCAGAATCTATAGCATTGCAATGGCCATAGCACGCCAATAGAATATTTCCTCCTTATTTATCCCAGAAAGTTAGCTCAAAACGATAGTATTCGAAAATGTCAATAAAATTGAATTTCCCAGCCGTATTCTATAGCATTGCAAAGGCTATTGCGCGCCAATACAATATTACGTCCTTGTTTATGCCAGAAAGTTAGCTCACCACGATATTAGCCGAAAATGTCAATAAAATTGAAATTCCCAGCAGAATTCTATAGCATTGCAGTGGCCATAGCGCGTCAATAGATTCTTTCCTCCATACTTATCGGAGAAAGTTATCTCACCACGATATTATTCCAAAATGTCAATAAAATTGAAATTCCCAGCAATATTCTACAGCATTGCATTGGCTACAGTGCAACAATAGAATCATTCCTCCTTATTTATCGAAGAAAGTTAGGTCACCACGTTATTTGTCGAAAATGTCAATAAAATTGAAATTCCCAGCAATATTCTACAGCATTGCATTGGCTACAGTGCAACAATAGAATCATTCCTCCTTATTTATCGAAGAAAGTTAGGTCACCACGTTATTTGTCGAAAATGTCAATAAAATTCAGTTTTCGAGCCATATTCTATAGCATTGCAATGGCCATAGCACGCCAATAGAATATTTCCTCCTTATTTATGCCAGAAAGTTACCACACCACGATGTTAGCCGAAAATGTCAATAAAATTAAATTTTCCAGTCAGATGCTGCAGCATTGCAATGGCCACTGCACGCCAATAGAATCTTTCCTCCATATTTATGCAAGAAAGTCAGATCCCCACGATATTAGTCGCAAATGTCAACAAAACTGAATTTCCCAGCCGTATCCTATAGCATTGCAATGGCTATTGCGCGCCAATAGGATATTACCTCCTTGTCTATCTCAGAAAGCTAGCTCACCACGATATTAGCCGAAAATGGCAATATAATTGAATATCCTAGCCAGATTCTACAGCATTGCAATGGCTATAGCACGACAATAGAGTCTCCCCTCCTTATTTATTCAAGAAAGCAAGCTCACCACGATATTAGCCGAAAATGTCAATACAAATCTATTTTCCACACAGATTCAATAGCACTGCAATGGCTATAGCGCGCTAATTGTATCTTACCTCCTTGTTTATCGATGATAGTCAGCTCTCCACGATATTAGTCAAAAATGTCATTAAAATTGTACATTCCAGACAGATTCTATAGCATTGCAGTGGCTATACCACGCCAATAGGTTCTTTCTTCGTTATTTATGCAAGAAAGTTAGCTTGCCAAGGTATTAGACGAAAATGTCAAAAAATTGAATTTTCCAGCCAGATTCTACAGCATTGCAATGGCTATAGCACGTCAATAGAG
>NW_016959296.1:0-586 GCF_001483705.2 Eufriesea mexicana
CAACCCAAGGAATAGCCGTGTGAAGCACAAAAGTCAAAGTAGCCTTTCCTAACCAAGCCGATCATGTGACTTGCAAACATAACCTAACTCAACCTAGCATGACGAAGCAGCTATATTTGACCTCCACAGAGACGAGTGGAGTGCACTAGAGCACATCAGTTCGCATAACTCCTCCGCATTGCAGTTAGTGGCACAAAAGTCGAAGATATCGCAACATAACCTGACCCAACATAACATGAGTAAACGTAGCGTTACACATCGGAGCGTTCCGCGACCACTGCTGCCGCACTCCACTGAGCCAAGCAGAAGTCAGTAGAGCATAGTAGATCTAAGGAACTCGCCAGATGATAGTTTATTGCCCGAAAGTCGACGACATCCGAGCCAAAAAAAGCTAACATTAATTATTCAAACGTAGTCTAACTCAACATAAGGTGACGTGGCTGCTGTCAGTCTCCCCAGGGCCATGCAGCATGTAGCAGAGCAGAGACGAGTGCAGAAATACTACATACAGCAGTGTACAGAACAAAAGTCACAGATAACAAGACCGAGCTTGACAGAACCTAACCTAACCAATCGTAACACAACT
>NW_016959297.1:0-1375 GCF_001483705.2 Eufriesea mexicana
TCAACCTAATAGCAGACTATAACACTAAAGTTAAAGCCACTCTCTCCAAACCAGACCAATCGTAACATGATCAAACATACCATAACTCAACATAACGTGCCGAGAAAACTATTGCTGGCGTTTCCAGAGCCAAGCTGAAAACACTAGAGCACTGTAGGGCGGTGGGGTCGACCAAATAGCAGACTATAGCACTAAAGTCAAAGCTGTCCTCTCCTAACATAACCAATCGTATCATAACCAAACGTAACATATCTCAACATAACGTGCCGAGAACATTATTGTTGTTCTTGCCAAGGCCAAGGTGAAAATATTAGACCACTGTAAGGCGCAGAAGCCCACATAATAGCAGACTATAGCACTAAAGTCAAGGTTACCTTCTCCTAACCTAACAAAGCGTAAATTATCCAAGCGTGATACAACTAACCCGAACGTACAGCGATCATAAACGCTGGCCTCCCCAGAGACAAGCAGGGCACATTAGTGGAGTGTAGAGCGCAGGAATCCATAGAATTGCAGCGTGTACCCGAAATGTCAAAGCTACCCAAACCCATCGCATATGAAACCCAAAACAACATAACATTACCAAACATAGCCTAACTCGACCTAACTTGCCGAGAACGCTATTGCCAACCACCTCAGAAGCAAGCAGGACATACTAGAGCACAGTAGGGCGCAGAAATCCTCCTAACAGCAGACTGTAGCACTAAAGTCAAAGCTGTCCTCTCCTATCCTAACAAAACGTATCATGACCAAGCGTAGCCTAGTTAAACCTAACGCCCCGAAGCTACCGTTGCTGGCTTCCCCTGGGTGAAGCAGAACATAATGAGGCAATGTAGAGCACAGAAATCCGCCGAATGGCGATGTGTAGCACAAAAGTCTAAGCACCGCGTCCCTAACCTAACCAAACATTGCATAACCGAACGTAAGTTAATACAGCCTAACGTGCCGAGAGCGTTACTGCTGGCCTCACCTTAACCAAGCAGAATATTCTGGAGCACAGTCGAGCGCAAAAATCCACCGAATAACAATTTATACCATGAAAGGCAGAGATATGCAAACCTAACCCAAGCCAACATAGCCTAGCCAAACGTAGCCTGACCCGATCAGACGTGCAGGGAAAACTATTGCTGACCTCCCCAGAGTCGAACCGATGATAGTGGAGCAATGTACAGCGTAGGAATCCACCGAATAGCGTTGTATAGAGCAAAAGTCAAAGCTATCCACTCCTAACTTAACGAATCTTAACATAACCAAACGCAGCTTAACTCTACCTAACCGCCCTGCACCACTACTGCTGACGTCCGCAGGGCCAAGCAGAATATACTAGAGCACAGTAGATTACAGAAATCAGCGGAGTTGCAGTTTAAAACACAAG
>NW_016959298.1:0-1187 GCF_001483705.2 Eufriesea mexicana
CACCCATACATCCATTCATACATCCACCCATACATACATCCATCCATAAATCCATCCATCCATGCATCCATCCATGCGTACATCCATCCATCCGTACATCCATTCACCAATACAGTCGTACATCCATACATACATCCATAAATCCACCCATCAATACACCGATCCACCCACCCATACATCCATCCATAAATCCATCCATCCATACATCCATCCATGCGTACATCCATCCGTCCGTACATCCATCCAAAAACCAATCCATCCAACCATCCATACATCCAGACATACGTCCATACATACACTCATGCATACATCCATACATACATCCATCCATATATACGTACATACATCCCCAACATAAATATACTCACACAACCATCCATACGTACCTCCATACATACATACATATATGAATCCATACAAACATCCATACATAAATTCGTACATGCACCCAGACATACATCCATACATCCACCCATACATCCCTGCATCCATACATCCATCCATGCGCATATCCATCCATACGTACATCCATCCAAAAACCAATTCATCCATACATCCATACATCCAGACATACGTACATACATACACTCATGCATACATCCATACATACATCCATCCATATATGCATACATACATCCCCACGCACAAACATAAACATACCCACACAACCATCCATACGAACCTCCATACATACATTCATACATGAATCCATATAAACATCCATTCATAAATTCGTACATGCACCCAGCCATACATCCATACATCCATCCATGCGTACATCCATTGATCCATTCATACCACAATCCATCCACACATCCATCCATCCATACATACAGCTTTCCGCATATCCACGCATCCATACTTGCATCCACCCAAACATAATCCATCCATACATCCATCTATCCATAGAACCATCCATTCATAAATCCATCCATCCATACACCCATCCATCCATACATACACATCTCCATCCACCCATACGTCCATCCATCCATCCATCCACGCGTACATCCAACCATTCATGTGTCCATCCATCCATCCATACATCCATCCAAAAATTCATACGTCCGTCAAACCATATATCCATACATACATTCCCAGGAACATCCATAAATATATCCATACAACCATCCATACGTTCATCCATACATGCAACCGTACATCCATCCATCAATACATACATCCAC
>NW_016959299.1:0-2889 GCF_001483705.2 Eufriesea mexicana
ATGTCGCGCGTGCAAGTTCCTACGCGCCAAGGGGTGGGGGCGTGTCAACGGACGCGTCGCGGGCGCGCACTGCAAGTGCGTCGCCGCGAAGTGCATGACGCCACGATATACAAAGGGTTGGCCATCGTGGTGGTTTTAGTGCGTAAGAATCCCACATAGCACTACGCCCTCTCTTAGGGGCCTGGCATATTTGGAAAGCTTTCCCACGTGAAGACAAGGAGAAGGGGCCTGTGTATGTTTGACTTTCGTGCTTTACACTGCTATACGGTGGATTCCTGCGCTCTGCAATGCTATACTACACTCTGCTCGACTCTGGGGTGGCGAGTAATAGTGGTCGCGGCACGTTGGAATGGGCTAGGTTACGTTTGGGTAGGCTAGGTTATGTTAAGTTTGGTGAGGGTAGCTTTGGTTTTCGTGCCTTACACAGTTACTCGGTGCACTCCTGCGACCTACGTTGCTTCAGTATGCTCTGCTTGGTCCTGGGGTGGCCTGCAATAGTAGTCTCAGCACGTCAGATTGAGTTACGGTACGTTTGGTTAGGTTCTGTTAGCATGGTTTAGGTGTGGGTAGATTTTATTTACGTGGTGAATACTACTTTTCGGTGGATCTCGGCGCTCTACTCTCCGCTAATATGTTCTGCTCCAATCTGGGGAGGCCAGCAATAATGTTCGCGGTACGTTAAATTTAGTTATGTTACGTTTGGTTATGTTGAGCTGGTATATGGTAGGATATGGTAGCCATGACATTTGCGCTGTACACTGCTATTCGGAGATATCTGCGCTCTAGTGAGCTACAGTATGTTCTGCTTGGCTCTGGGATTCCAAAAATAGTGGTCCCGGGACGTTACATTGAGTTGGGCTACGTCCGTCTATATTACCTTTGTGGAGGTTAGGATACGGTAGTACAGAAATTTGTGGTATACACTGCTATTCGTGCATTTCTGCGCTCCACTGCGTTCTAATATTGTCTGCTTGGATCTGGGAATGCCCGCATTATTGGTGTCGGCTCATTGAGATGGTTTGCGTTGCGTTTTGGTCAGTTTAGATTAGTTTCATTTCGGTAAGGGTATTTTTGTCTTTCGTGCTATAGTATGTTGTTCGGTGGATTTCTGCGCGAAACTTTGCTCTGCTACATTCGGCTTGACCTGAGGAGGCACCAAGTGGTGGTCGCGGCACGTTACGTTATGGTAGGATACGTTTGGTTAGGCTATGTTTGCTTGGGTTAGGCCTGGATAGATATGACTTATGTGCTATACACTGCGATCCTAACGATTTCGGCACTCCAGTGTCCTCTAGTAGGTTCTCCATTGCTCGGGGGCGGACAGGAGCTGTGGTCGCGGGTCGTTGGTCTGAGTCGTGCTACGTTTCGTTATGATATGTTTGGATATGTTAGGTTAGGATATGTTTGGCCTTCATGCTATACACATACATTCGGTGTGCTTCTGCGCCCTAGTGTTCTCCAGTATGTTCGGCTTGACCTTGGGGAGCGCAGCAAAAGTGGTCTCGGCAAGTTACGTTGAGTTGGGCTACGATAGGTTAGGTTGGATTAGGTCTGGTTAGGTTACAGTATCCTTACCTTCTTTGCTATTCTCTGCATTGCGGTCGATTTCTGTGCACTATAGAGTTCTAGTAGACTCTGTTTGTCCCTGTGCGGACCAGCAATAGTGGTCTTCTCATGCTTGGTTGAGTTGGGTTACGTTTGGATATGTTCGTTTGGCTAGGTTAGGACATGCTGCATTGACTTTTGTGATTTACACTGCTATTGAGTGGATTTCGATGATCCACAGAGCTCTACTACATTCTGCTTGCCTCTCAACAGGCCAGGAGCAACGGTTGCGTAACGTAATATTGAGATATGCTTCGTTTGGTTTGGTTAAGATAAATCAGGTTAGGTTAGGGTATTTACTGCCTTCACGCAATTCACTGGAATGCGGTGGATTACTGCGCTCTACTGTGCTCTAGTACGTTCAGCTTGCCTCTGTGGAGGCCAGCAATGGTGGTGTCACGAAGTTAGGTTGAATCGTATTACGTTTGCATATTTTGCGCTTGGCTTGGTTAGAATAGGCTACTTCGACTGTGCTACTCACTGCTATTCCGAGGATTCCTGCGCCCCACTGTGCTCTGCTATATTGTCCATGGCCCTGCGGAGACCAGCAGTAGTGGTCGCGTCACGCTAATTTCAGTTAGGCTTCATTTGGCTGGGCTACGTTGCCTTTGGTTTGGTTCAGACAGCTATTACTTTTGAGCTATACACTGAAATTCAATGTGCTTCGGCGCTCTACTGTACTCTAATATGCTACGCTCAACACTGTAGAAGCCGGAAATAGTGGTCGCGGTACGTTAGGTTGAGTTATGTTACGTTCAGTTATGTTTGGATTTGATATATAAGGATGGTATAGCTTTGACTTTTGTGCTATAAACGGCTATTCGGTGGACTTCTGCGCTCCAGTGCACTCTAGTACGTTCTGCTTGTCTTTGTGTCTGCCGGCAATTGTGGCCTCGTCATGATAGGTTGAGATATGTTACGTTCGGATATGTTACGTTTGCCGAAGTTAGGATAGGCTACTAGGACTTTTGTGTTATACACTACAATTCGGTGGGCTTCTGCACTCTAATGTGTCCTACTGTGCTCTGCTTGTCTCAGGGGTTGCCGGTAACAGAGGTCTCGATATGTTAGGCTGTGTTAGGTTACGTACCGTTAGGTTAGATTAGGAATGTTCGGTTGGGATTTCTTTGACTTTTGTGTTACACGCAGTAATTCTGTGGATTTCTGCGATCTATACTACGCGGCTATACTCTGACTGTCTCCGGGGAGGCGTGAAATAAAAGTCGTGGAATATCACATTGAGATAGGTTACACTTGGTTATGTCAGATTAGCCTCAGTTTGGT
>NW_016959300.1:0-703 GCF_001483705.2 Eufriesea mexicana
ATCCTTCCTCCTTACTTATACAAGGAAGCTAGCTCGCCACGATATTAGACGAAAATGACATTAGAATTGCACTTTCCAGACAGATTCTATAGCATTGCAGTGGTTTTAGTTTGCCAATATAACCTTTCCTCCTTGTTTATGCAAGAAAGTTAACTCATCACGATATTATTCGAAAATGTCAATAAAATTGAATTTTCCGGCCAGATTCAACAGCATTCCAATGGCTATAGCACGCCTAAGGGATCTTTCCTCCATACTTATGCAAGGAAGCTAGCTCTCCACGATATTAGTCGAAAATGTGAATAAAATTGAACTATCCAGCACTATTCTGCAGCATTGCTATGGCTATAGCAGGGCAAAATGATCTTCCCACCTTACTTATACAAGGAAGTTGGCTCTCCACGATATTAGGCGAAAATGTCAATGAAATTGAATTTTCCAGCAAGATTCTATAGCATTGCAATGGTTACAGTTTGCCAATATAATCTTTCCTCCTTGTTTATGCAAGAAAGTTAGCTCACCGCGATAATAGTCGAAAATGTCAATAAAATTGAACTTTCCAGCCAGATTCTGCAGCAAGTGGCTATAGCAGGACAAAAGGATCTTTCCTCCTTATTTATGCAAGGAAGTAGATTCACAGCGATATTAGTCGAAAATGTCAATAAAATTGAATTTTCCTGCAAGATTCTATAGCATTGCAATG
>NW_016959301.1:0-369 GCF_001483705.2 Eufriesea mexicana
ATAGCCCAACTCATCCTAACGTGCCGAGGCCGCTATTGTTGCCCTCCTCAGTGCCAAGCAGGTTATATTAGAGCACAGTGGAGCGCAAAGGTCCACCGAATAGAGGTGTAGAGCACAAAAGTTAAAACTGTTCTGACCAAACGTAGCCTATCCCATCCTAACCGACTGTAGCCCGACTCATAATAACGTGGCGAAACCACCATTGATGGCCTTGATAGAGCCAATCTGAGAGAACTAGAGCGCTATAGGCCCCAGACATCCAACTAATAGCAGACTATGGTACTAATATCGAAGCTATCCTCTTCTAATGTAACCAATCGTGACATTTCCAACCGTAATCTGACTCAACCTAACGTTCCGCCGCAAATA
>NW_016959302.1:0-565 GCF_001483705.2 Eufriesea mexicana
CATTGCAATTAAGTAGTATCTGTCCGAAAAGTTCAATTTTGTTGGCATTTTCGACTAATATCGCGGTCACCTAACTTCCATGCATAAGTAAGGGGGAAAGATACTACTGGCGTGCTATAGCCTTTGCAATGATATAAAATGTGGTCGAAAAATTCAAATTTATTGTCATTATTTTCGACTAATATCATGGTGAGCTATCTTTCTTTCATAAATAAGGAGGAAGGATTCAATTAGCGTCCTATATCCATTGCAATGCTGTAGAATCTGGCTGGAAAATACAATTTTATTGACATTTTCGGCTAACATCGCCGTGAGCTAGCTTTCTTGCATAAATAAGGAGGAAAGGTTCTATTGGCGTGCTATAGGCATTGCAAAGCTATAGAATCTTCCTGGAAAATTCAATTTTATTGACATTTTCCACTAATATCGTGGTGAGCCAACTTTATTGTATATATACGGAGGAAAGATTCTATTGGCGTGCTGTAGCCATTGCAATGCTTAAGAATATGGTTGGAAAGTACAATTTTATAGACATTTTCGACTAATATCGTGGTGAGCTTACTTC
>NW_016959303.1:0-546 GCF_001483705.2 Eufriesea mexicana
ACTAACGGAACATATGCAAACGCGGCGTAACTCATTCTAACGTACAGAGACCGCAATTCCTGCACACCTCAGAGCCAAGGAGGAGGACATACTATGGCACAGTAGATCGCAGAATTCCACCCAATAGCAGTGTATATCACAAAAGTTGATGCTATCCTGACCAAACATAGCCAAACCCAACCTATCCGAACGTAACCTGACTGATAATATCGTGCCGATGCCACTATTGCTGCCTTCCCAAGAGCCTAGCTGCGCATATTAAAGCACTGTAGGGCGCAGAAATCCACCTAACGGCAGACTATAGCACGAAAGTCAAAGCAATCCTCTCCTAACCTAGCCAATCGTAACATAACCAAACGTTACCTAACACAACCTAACGTGCCGCGACCTCTATTGCTGGCTTCCCCAGAGCCAAGCAGAACACACTAGTGGAGAGTAGAATGCAGAAATCCATATCCATAGAGTCGCAGTTTATATCAGAATAGTCAAAGCTACCAATGTCTAACCCAAACCAACGTAACATAACGAAAAATAACGTGACACAAC
>NW_016959304.1:0-583 GCF_001483705.2 Eufriesea mexicana
ATAAAATTGAATTTTCCAGCCAGATACTATAAAATTGCAATGGCTATAGCACGCCAATAGAATTCTTCCTCCTTATCTCAGCAAGAAAGTTATCTCAACACGATATTAGTCGAAAATGTCAATAAAATTGAATCTTCCATCCAGATACTATAGGATTGCAATGGCTATAGCAGGCCAATAGTATCTTTCCTCCTTATTTATGCGAGAAGGTTACCACACTACGATATAAGGCGAAATTGTCAATAAAATTGAATTTTCGAGCCAGGTTCTGTAGCACTGCAATGGCTACAGCGTGCCAATGGAATCTTTCCTCACACACTACGATATTAGGCGAAATTGTCAATAAAATTGAATTTTCGAGCCAGGTTCTGTAGCACTGCAATGGCTACAGCGTGCCAATGGAATCTTTCCTCCTTATTTATGCATGTATGTCAGCTAACCACGATATTAGTCGAAAATGGCGATAAAATTGAGTTTTCCATCCAGAAACTATAGAATTGCAATGGCTATAGCACGCCACTAGAATCTTTCCTCCTTACATATGCAAGAAAGATAGGTCACCACGATATTGGTCGAAAATGTC
>NW_016959305.1:0-505 GCF_001483705.2 Eufriesea mexicana
ATGGATATATGTATTGATGTATGTATGGACGTATGGATGGGTGGATGGATGGACTGTTGTATGAATGTATGGATCGATGGGTTTATGGATGGGTGGATGTATGGATGGATGGATGCATGGGTGCATGTATGTGTGGATGTACGTATGTATGGATGATACGGATGTATGGATCAATGGATGTACATGTTTACGGATGTATGGCTGGATGGATGAATGAATGGATGGATGTATGGATGTATGGATGCATGGATATATGGATGGATGGATGTATGGATGTATGTATGGTTGGATGGAGGATGGATTTATGGATGTGTGGATGTATGGATTTATGGATGTACGAATGTATGGATGTACGGGTAAATGGATGAAAGTATGTATATATGTATGGTTGTATGGATGTATGGATGTATGAGTGTATGGATGGATGGATGCATGGAAGGTGATATGTAGTTGGCAGGATATATGGATGGATGGATATGTTGATGTACAGATGTGTGGATGCATG
>NW_016959306.1:0-253 GCF_001483705.2 Eufriesea mexicana
GCGAAGGGCCAGCCGACCGGCAGAGCACCGGGCCCACAGGCAGCCAGAAAGAATGGGGTCCAATAGGCGGGCATGGACAGGGCCTAAATATCACGCCGTTCATGGCGCTCCAGGACATCCTGAAGCACACGCGGGTATCGCAGGGCCTGCGACTGCAGACGCTCGTTGAGCTGGGTGTCGGACTGGCTGCTATCGCAGGGCCGTACAGTATCCTCGACCAAGACGTGTTGTTCGGGGATCGGGACGGCTCCGT
>NW_016959307.1:0-235 GCF_001483705.2 Eufriesea mexicana
TGTTAATAAAATTGAGTTTTCCAGCCAGATTCGACTGCATTGCAAAGGCTATAGCACTCTGAACGGATCTTTCCTCCGTACCTATGCAAGGAAGTTATATCACCAGGATATTAGTCGAAAATGACAATAAAATTGAATTTTCCAGGAAGATTCTATTACGTTGCAATGCCTATAGCACGCCAATAGTATTTATCCTACTTATATATGCGAGAGAGTTATCTCACCACCATATTAG
>NW_016959307.1:265-1576 GCF_001483705.2 Eufriesea mexicana
AATTGAATTTTCCAGTACGATTCTATAGCATTGCAATGTCTATAGCACGCCAGTAGAATCTCTCCTTCTTACCTATGCAAGGAAGATTGCTCACCACGAAATTAGTTGAAAATGTCAATAAAATTGAATTTTCCAGGAAGACTCTATAGCATTGCAAAGCCTATAGCACGCCAATACAATCTTTCCTTCTTATTTTTGCGAGAACGATAACTCACTTCAATATTAGCCGAAAATGTCAATAAAATTGAATTTTCCATCCAGATTCTATAGCATTACGAAGGCTATAGCAAGCCAAAAGAACCATACATCCTTTTTTATGCAAGAAAGTTAGCTCATCACGATGTTGGTCGAAAACGTCAATAAAATTGAACTTTCCAGACGGAATCCATAGCATTGCAATGGCTATAGCACGACAATAGAATCTTTCCCCATTATTTGTGCAAGGAAGTTGGCTCACCACGATATTAGTCGAAAATATCAATAATATTGAATTTTCCAGCATGATTCTATAGCATTGCATGCCAACAGGGTCTTTCCTCCTGGTTTATGGAAGAAAGATATCTCACCACCATTATAGTCGAAAATGTCTATAAAATTGGACCTGCCATGCACATTCGATACCATTGGCAATGGTTATAGCACGCCAAAAGAATCTTTCCACCTTATTTATGCAAGAAAGATAGCTCATCTCGATATTAGTCGAAAATGTCAATAAAATTGAATATGACAATCACATTCTATATCATTGCAATCGCTATAGCATGCCAAAAGAATATTTAATCCTTATTTCTGCAAGAAAGGTAGCGCGCAACAATATTATTCGAAAATGTCAATAAAATTGAATTTTCCGGCCAGATTCTATAGCATTGCAATGGTTATAGCTTGCCAATATAATCTTTCCTCCTTGTTTATGCAAGAAAGTTAGCTCACCACGATATTAGTCGAAAATGTCAAGAAAATAGAAATTCCCAGCCAGATTCTGCTGCATTGCAATGTCTATGGCTCGCCAATAGAATCTGTCCTCCTTATTTGTGCAAGATAGTTATCTCTCCACGATATTCGTCAAAAATGTCAATAAAATTGAGTTTTCCAGACAGTTTCTACTGCATTGCAATGGCTATAGCACTCCAGAAGGATCTTTCCTCCTTACTTAGGGAAGGAAGTTAGCGGACCACGTTATTAGTAGAAAATGACAACAAAATTGAATTTTCCAGGACGATTCGATAGCATTGCAGTGCCTATAGCACTCCAATAGTATCTTTCCTCCTTATTTATGCAAGGAAGTTGGCTCACCACGATATTAGTCGAAAA
>NW_016959308.1:0-1586 GCF_001483705.2 Eufriesea mexicana
TCGACTCCGGGAGGACAGTAATTGTGGTCTCTGTGCGCTAGGTTCAGTTAGGCTACGTTTGTTTATGTTACGTTTGGTTAGGGTAGGAGAGGATGGCTTTGACTTTTGTGCTATGCACTGACGTCCGGTCGATTACTGTGCTCTAATTCGCTCTGCTTGAATCTGGAGAGGCCGGCAATAGTGGTGTATGTTGGTCAGGCGGTGTTAGGATACGCTTGGCTATGGCATGTTTGGCTTTGCTAGGCCAGGACAGTTTTGACTTTTGTGCTCTGCACAGCTATTTGGAGGATTTCTGCGCTCTTGTCTAATCTAATACGCTCTGCTTTGCTCTGGAGAGGACAGAAACTGTGGCCGCAGCGCGTTATATACGGTTACGTTACGTTTGGTTAGGTTACGTTTGTTCGTGTTAGGACAGGGTATCTTTCACTCTTGTGCAGCACAATGAATTGCGGAGGATTTCTGCGCTCTGCTGTGCTCTAGTACGTTCTCCTTGACTATCGGGGGGCCAGTAAATGCTGTCTCGCTCTGTAAGGTTCAGATATGCTACTTTAGGTTATGATACGTTGGCCATGGTTCTGTTCGGGTAGCTTAGACTTTTCTGCTATACACTGCGATTCTATAGATTTCTGCGCCGTACCCTCCTCCAATATGCTCTGCTTGGTTCTTTGGACGCGAGCAATAATGGTCGCGGCAAGTTAGGTTGAGTTAGGTTACGTTTGGTCGGGTTGGGTTATTTCGGGTTAGGTGAGAATAGTTTTGAAGTCTGTGTCAACGCTGCTATACTATGGAATTCTGGTATCTATTCTGCTCTGTCATATTCGTTCTGTCTCTAGGGACGCCAGCAATAGTGGTAGCGGCACGTTTGCTTGTGTCATGTAGCGTTTGGTTAGGTGCGGTTAGGTTAGGTTCGGTCAGGTTATGTCTGTCTTTTGTGCTACACACTCCATTTCGGTGGATTTCTACGCTCTGCATTGCTCTACCATAATCTGTTCGGATCTGGGGTGGCCAGTAATAGAAGGCTGTGCGTGTTAGGTTTAGTTAGGCTACGTTCGGTTAGGTTAGGATAGGATGCCTTCGACTTTTGTGCTATACGCTGCTATTCGACGAATCTTTGTACTCTACTGTGGTCCAGCATGTTCGGCTTGTCAATGGCATGGCCGGCAACAGTGTTCTCGGCACGTTAGTTCGAGCAGGGTTACGTCCGCTTAGGTTAAGTTAGTTTATGTCACGTTAGGATGTTTTCGACTTCTCTTTTATACACTGCCTGTATGTGTGCTTCTGCACTCTACTGTGCTCTAATTCCTTCGGCTTGGCTCTGGGGGGCCACCAATAGAGGCATCGGCACGTTAGCTTTAGTTAAGTTTCGTTTGGTTGCATTAGGTTAGATTGGGTCATGTTGGTTTGGGTATGTTTGACTTTTGCGCTTTACACTGCAATGCGGCGGCTTTCTGCGCCCTACTGTGCTCTACTATATTCCTGTGGGCTCTGCGGAAGTCAGCAGTAGTAGTCTCGGCACGTTAGTTACAGTTATGTTGCGTTTGATTATGTTAGGCTAGTTTGTGCCAGGTTAATACAGCTTCGCCTTT
>NW_016959309.1:0-326 GCF_001483705.2 Eufriesea mexicana
AGATTTCAGTGCATTGCATTGTCTATAGCACGCCAATAGAATCATTCCTCCATGTCTATGCAACAAAGATAGCTGACCACGATATTAGTCGAAGATGTGAATAAAATTGTACTTTCCAGCCAGATTCTGTAGCATTGCAATGGCAGTAGCACGCCAAAAGAATCTTTCCTCCTTATTTATGCAAGAAAGTAAGCTCACCTCGATATTAGACGAAAATGACAATAAAATTGAATCCGCCATAAGCTCACCTCGATATTAGACGTAAATGACAATAAAATTGAATCCGCCAGGCACATTCTATATCATTGCAATGGCTACAGCACGCC
>NW_016959310.1:0-443 GCF_001483705.2 Eufriesea mexicana
CCAGCAGTTAAGCTCCCTGCACGTTAGGCTGCGTTAAGGTGCCGTAGGTTATGTTACGTTTGGCTATGTTAGGATAGGGAGGCTTAGGATTTTGTGCTATACGCTGCACTTCGGTAGATTCCTGCGCTATTCGTTGGTCTACTATACACTTCCCGAGATTCCGTAGGCCAGCAATGGTGGTTTCGGCATGTTAGGATGTTATGTTACCTTTGGTTAAATTACGTTTTGTTAGGTTGGGATTGGGTAGCTTTCACTTTTGTGCAGTACACTGCTATTCGGTAGATTTCGGAGCTCTACTGTGCACCAGTATGACCTGCTTGTCTCTGGGCAGGGCCATAACATCTGCCTCGGCACGTTAGGTTGAGTCAGGCAATGTTTGACTATGCTCTGTTGGTTTGGGTTAGGCTCGGGCAGCTTTGACTTTTCTGATATACACTGCGATT
>NW_016959311.1:0-270 GCF_001483705.2 Eufriesea mexicana
TGTCAATAAAATTGAACTTTCCAGCCAAATTCTATAGCATTGCGACGGCGGTAGCAGGCAAATTGTATCTTTGCCACTTGTTTTTGCAAGAAAGTTAGCTCCCCACGATATTAGACAGAAATGTCGATAAAATTCAATTTTCCAGACAAATTCTACAGCATCGCAATTGCTACAGTACTCCAAAAGGATCTCTCCTCCTTACTTATACAAGGAAGATACCTCAACACGATAATAGTCGAAACTGTCAATAAAATTAAATTTTCCAGGACG
>NW_016959312.1:0-329 GCF_001483705.2 Eufriesea mexicana
AGAATATACCCTCCTTATTTATGCAATAAAGTTAGCTTACCACGATATTAGTCGAAAATGTCATTAAAATTGTATTTACTAGCAAGAATCTGTAGCATTGCAATGCCTCTAGCACGCCAATTGTATCCATCCTCCTTACTCATGAAAGCAAGATTGCTCGCCACGTTATTAGTCGAAAATATCAAAAGAATTGAACTTTCCAGGCATATTCTATAGTATTGCGACGGCTATAGCACGCCAATTGGATCCTTCCTCCCTATTTATGGGAGAAAGATATCTCACCATGATAATAGTTGAAAATGTCAATAAATTTGTATTTTCCAACCATA
>NW_016959313.1:0-580 GCF_001483705.2 Eufriesea mexicana
CACCCCGATGTTTGTCGAACTTATCAATATAATTATATTTTCCAGCCAGATTCTGTTGCACTGTAGGGCTATAGCACGCGAATGGAATTTTTCCTCCCTATTTACGCAAGAAAGTTAGCTCACAACGACAATAGTCGTATATGTGAATAAAATTGAAATTTCCAGACAGGTTCTGTAGCATTACAATGGCTATAGCACGCCAATAGAATCTTTCCTCCTTATTTATGCGATATGCGAGAAAGTTATCTCACCACGACATTATTTGAAAATGTCAATAAAATTGAATTTTCCAGCCAGATTCTATTGCACTGCAAAGGCCATAGCTTGCCAATATAATATTTCCTCCTTATTTATGCAAGGAGCTTATTTCACCACAGTATTATCCGAAAATGTCAATAAAATTGCGTTTTCCATTAAGATTCTATTGCATTGCAATGGCCATAACACGACAATAGTATCTTTCCTACTCTATTAAGCAAGAAAGTTACCTCACCCCGATATTATTCGAAAATGTCAATAAAATTGAATTTCCCGTGCAGATCCTGTAGCATTGCAATGTCTATTGCACGCAATAGAATCT
>NW_016959314.1:0-954 GCF_001483705.2 Eufriesea mexicana
TCCTAGCATAACCTGACCTAGCCTAATCAAACCGAACGTAGCGTAACACAGCATAACGTACAAAGACTATTGCTCCTGAACTCCCCATAGCCGAACAGAATGTAGCAGAGCATTGTAGATCACAAAAATACAACGAATAACGGTGCATAGCACGAAAGCCGCAGCTGTCCTTACCGAACTTAACCGAACCTAATCCAACCAAATATAAACCAACTCAAAATGACGAGTCACGGCCACTATTGCTCGCCTACCCAGTGTCGGGCGGAGTATAACGGAGAAATGAGTAGCGCAGGAATACTCACAATATCAGTGTATGGCACAAAAGTGAAAGAAATCCTGACCATGCCTTCCCAACCTGCCATAACGAAAGGTAACATAACTCAACCGGACGTGCCGATACCACTATTACTGGCCACTCCAGTGCCAAGCAGGTAGTATTGGAGCGCAGTAGGGCGCAGAAGTCCACCGAATGGCAGTGAATGGCACGAAAGTCTAAGATACTCTGTCCTAACATAGCCACACTTGCCCTATGGAAACGTAGCCTGACTAAACCTAAGGTGGCGAGACCACTATTGCTGGCCTCGCAAGAGCCAAGCAGAAGATATTGGAACACAGTAGAGCGCAGGTATCCGCGGATGGCAGTGTAAAGCACAGAAGTCAAAGCTATCCTATGCTAACCTCACCAATCGTGACACACCCAAACGTAGCACAAATCAACATATCATGGCGAGGCCACTCTTTTTGGCCCCAAATGTACAAGCTGAATGCACTACAGCGTCGTAATGCGCAGAAATCCATTCCACCTCAATGAATAGCACAAAAGCCGTAGATACCATAGTCTAACCTGGCCTAACCTAACCTAACAGAACGCAGCATATCTCAAAATAGCCAGCCGCGGCCACTACTCCTGGTCTCCGCATGGCCAAGCAGAATGTAGTAGAGCAGAGTGTAACA
>NW_016959315.1:0-1232 GCF_001483705.2 Eufriesea mexicana
TGTTAGGGCATCCTCGACTCGCGTAGTATACACTATTGTGTGGTGGATTCCTGTGATCTACTGCGCTGTACTATATTCCCCTTGACCCTGTGGTGGCCAGCAATTGTGGCCGCAGCACGCCATGCTGATTTATGCCACGTGTGCCTATGCTTCATTAGTTCCGGTTAGGTTATTACATATTCGGCTTCAGCGCTATTCACTGCAATGCGGTGGTTTTCTGCCATCTACTGTGCCCCAAGATGCTCTGTATGCCTCTGTGGGAGCTGCAATAATGGCTTCGTCGAGTCAGGTTGAGCTAGGGTACGTTTGGATATGTTACGCTCGGCTAGGTTAGGATAGGCTACTTCGGCTTTTGTGCTTTACACTGCTATTCGGTGGATTTCTAAGGTCCACTGTGCTCTTCTACGTTCTGCTTTGCTCCGGGGTGGCAAGGAGCAGTGGTAGCAGCACGTCATGTTTTGTGACGCTACTCTTGGTTATGTTAGAATAGTTCGGGATAGGTTAGCTTATCTACGGCTTTTGTGCCATTCACCGCTATGCGGTGGATTCCTGCGCTCTACTGCCCTCCAGTACACACTACTTGGCACTGGGGGGCCAGCAATAGTTGTCTCGGCGCTTTAGGTTCAGAAGTTATTCGTGTGTTTATGTTACGTTTTGCTAGGTTAGGACACGAGAGCCTTCACTCTTTAGCTATACACTGCTATTCGGTGGACTTCTACTATGAAGTGCGCTCTAATGTGTTTCGCTGGTCTCTGGGGATGCCAGCAATATTTGTATCGCCACGTTATGCTATGTTACACTACGCTTGGATTGGTTATTTTAGGTCAGCTTAGGTCAGGATATGTGTGGCTTATGTGCTGTACACTGCAAAGCCGTGGATCTATGCGCTCCGTTGCGCTCTATTATACTATGCTTCTCTCTGTGGAGGTCAGCAATAGCGGTCTCGGCGCGTTGGGTCGAGTTACGCTACGTTCGCTTATGACACGTTTGACTATGTAAGGAGAGGATAGCTCAGACCTTTGTGCCATTCATAGCTATTCGGTGGATCTCTGCCCTCTACTGTGCTCTAATATTTTCTGCTTGGCTCTGAGGTGGCAAGGAATAGTGCTCTCGGCACGTTAGGTTCAGTTATGCTAGCGTTAGGTTCAGTTATGCTACGTTTGGATATTCTACGTTTGGTGAGCTTAGGACCGGGTGGTTTAGGCTTTTGCTACATACACTGCTATTAGGTG
>NW_016959316.1:0-557 GCF_001483705.2 Eufriesea mexicana
TGCACCTTGCCCGCCCCGGTGGAGTAGTCCATAGATACTGATCTCCCCCGCCCAAAGAGAGCCGAACCGAACCTATCCTTGCCTAACGTAGCCTAACTCAACGTATCGTGCAGCGATCACTATTGCTGGCATACACAGGGCCAAGCAGAACACAGTAGAGCAGGGTACAATAGAGCAGGGTACAGCGCAGAAATGCACCAAAGAGCACGAAAGTCAGAGTTAAACTAACCGAAATAAACATAACCTAGCCTAATCAAACGTAACCTAACACAACTTAATGAGAGGCGACATACGTTTATGGTCTCCCCAGCTCCAAGCAGAAGATATCAGAGCACAGTAGAGCGCAGAAATCCACTGAATTGCAGTGTAAAGCGCACGAGTCGAAGCTACCGTAGTCTAACCTGACCAAATGTAATATACACGAATGTAACCGAACCCAACCCAACGTGCCGAGGACACCATTGCTGGCATCCCGAGAACCAAGCAGAGCATATCAGATCACAGTAGAGCACATATATCCACCGAATGGCAGTGTACAGGGCAAAAGTCGAAACTGT
>NW_016959317.1:0-420 GCF_001483705.2 Eufriesea mexicana
CAAGGTTAAGTTTGTCTGTGTTAGGTTAGAATACCTCTGACTTTCGCGCTATAGACTGTCATTTTATGGTCCACGGCGCACTAGTCCCCCTAATATGCCCTTCCTGACGATGGGGAGCCCAGCATTATTTGGCTAGGAACGTTAGGTTGGAATTTGTTACGTTTGGTTGGGTAAGGTTTGGTCATCTTATGTTAGGATATCTTCTACTTTCCTGCTTTACACTTCAATGCGCCGCATTTCTGCGCTCTACAGTGCTCTAGTATATTCGGCTTGTCTCTGTGGAGGTCAGCAATAATGGTAGGGGCACGTTAGGTTGAGCTAGGTTGCGTTCGTTTATGTTACGCTTGATTAGGTTAGGATAGGATAACCTTGACTTCTGCGCTATACACTGTTATGCGGTCGCTATATGCGCCCTGCATT
>NW_016959318.1:0-803 GCF_001483705.2 Eufriesea mexicana
AGCACGGCTTCGGGTGGGCCAGTAATGGTGGTCTCGGCACATTAGTTTGAGATATGTTACGTTCGGATTGGTTCAGTTAGTTTGTATCAGGTTAGGGTGTCTTTGACTTTTCTGCTGTACACCTCCATCCTATGGACTTCTGCCTCCTACTCTCCTCTGATATATTCTGCTTGGCTCTGGGGATTCCAGCAACAGTGGACTCGGCGCGTTCGGCTGTGTTATGGTACGTGTGATTATATTATGCTTGGATATGTTAGGAGCGGATAGCTTTTACTTTTAAGCTATGCACTGCTATTCGGTGCATTTCTGCGCTCTATATTGCTCTGCTATACTCTGCTCGAATCTGGGACGATAGTGGTCGTGGCACGAAAGGTTTAGTTCCTTTATGTTTGGTCATGTTTCGTTAGGTTGGGGAAGAGGAGAATAGCTACGACTTTATGCTATGCGCTGCTTTTCGGTGGATTTCGGCGCTCTACTGCACTCTAGTACGTTCTGCCTGGCACTGGGAACGCGAGTAATTGTGGCCCGTCAAAGTTAGGTTGAGATAGGCTACGTTTCGATAGACTGTGTTAGCTACGGTAAGGTATGGGTAGCTTCGACTTTTCCGCCATACACTGAGATTATATTGCCATCTACTCTCTACTCTCCTCTAATATGTACCGCTTGGCTCTGGGAGTCCAGCAGTAGTGGTATCGTCACGATAGGTTGAGTTGTGTTACGCTTGGGTACGTCACGATTGCTTAGGTTGGGAGGGTCAAGATATGACTTTTGCGCTATACACTCCTATTCGGAGGATTCCTGCA
>NW_016959319.1:0-237 GCF_001483705.2 Eufriesea mexicana
TTGCCAGAGAATAAGTCTATTCAAAACACATAAGCTGCCATAGCTTGGAGAATAGGTCGCTTAATCCCTTCAATCCTATCGCAAGTACAGCCATTTACTTGCCAGAGAATAGGTTTATTCAAAATCTATAATCTGTTATAGCTTGGTGAATAGGTCGCCTAACGCCTTCAACCAATGGCAAGTATAGCCATCTACTTGCCAGAGAATAAGTCTACTCAAAATATATATGCTGCCATA
>NW_016959319.1:451-935 GCF_001483705.2 Eufriesea mexicana
GCCTTCAATACAATGGCAAGTACAGCCACATACTTGCCAGAGAATAGGCCTACTCAATATCTATAATATGTTATAGCTTGGTGAATACATCGCCTAACGCCTTCAATCCAATGGCAAGTACAGCCATCTACTTGCCAGAGAATAGGTCTATTCAAAATCTAAAATCTGTTATAGCTTGGTGAATAGATCGCCTATCGCCTTCAATACAATGGCAAGTACAGCCATCTACTTGCCAGAGAATTGGTCTATTCAAAATCTATAATCCGTTATAGCTTGGAGAATAGGTCGCCTAACGTCTTCAACCAATGGCAACTACAGCCATCTACTTGCCAGAGAATTGGTCTATTCAAAATCTATATCCTGTTATCGCTTGGTGAATAGATCGCCTTACGCCTCCAATCCAATGGCAAGTACAGGCATCTACTTGCCAGAGAATAAGTCTATTCAAAACCTATAAGCTGCCATAGCTTGGTGATTAGATCGC
>NW_016959319.1:1068-1322 GCF_001483705.2 Eufriesea mexicana
GATAGGTCTATTGAAATTCTATAACCTGTTATAGCATGGTGAATAGATCGCCTAACGCCTTCAATCCAATGGCAAGTACGGGCATCTACTTGCCAGAGAATAGGTCTGTTCAAAACACATAAGCTGCCATAGCTTGGTGGATAGATCGCTTAACACCTTCAATCCTATGGCAAGTACAGCCATTTACTTGGCAGAGAATAGGTTTATTCAAAATCTATAATCTGTTATAGCTTGGTGAATAGGTCGCCTAACGC
>NW_016959320.1:0-372 GCF_001483705.2 Eufriesea mexicana
TACTTGCCAGAGAATGTGTCTATTCAAAATCAATAAGCTGTCATAGCTTGGTGATTAGATCGCCTAACGCCTTCAATCCTATGGCAAGTACACCCATCTTCATGCCAGAGAATACGTCTATTCAAAATATATATCCTTTTATATCATGGTCAATAGATCGCCTAACGCCTTCAATGCAATGACAAGTACAGCCACCCACTTGCCAGATGATAAACCTATTCAAAATCTATATTCTGTTATAGCTTGGCGAATAGATCGCCAACCGCCTTCAATCCAATGGAAAGTACAGACAACCACTTGCCAGAAAACAGGTCTACTCAAAATCTATAACATGTTATAACTTGGTGAACAGACCGCCTAACGCCTTCAATA
>NW_016959321.1:0-608 GCF_001483705.2 Eufriesea mexicana
AACTCTCCTAACCCAATCCAACTCAACTTAACCTAACCGAACGTAATCAAACTCAGCCTATCGAGCCCCTGCCAGTATGGCTGGCCTCCACAGGGTGATACAGGGCATATTAGAGCAGAGTAGAGCGCAGAAAACCATAGAATCGCAGCGTATAACGGAAACGTCGGACTTATCCCAAGCTAACCTATGCTAACATAACGTAAGCAAACGTAACCTAACCCAACCTAACGCGCCGCTGCCACTATTTGTGGCCACCCCAGAGCCAAGCGCAGTATACTAGAGCACAATAGAGCGCAAAAGACCGCCGAACTGCTGCGTAAAGCACAGGCGTCGAAGGTAGCCTAATCTAACCAGACCTGGCCTAACAAAGCCAAGCGTAGCATAACAGAGTATAACGCGCCGAAACCACTATTGCTGACTTCCACAGACACCAGAGTATACTAGGGCACAGTAGTGCGCAGATATCCGCCGCATTGCAGTGTAAGGCACAAAGGCCCAAAATAACGTAGCCTATCCTGACCTAACCTAACCCAACCCAACGTAGTATAATTCAATACAATGAGACGGAGCCACTATTTCTGGCATCCGCAGGGTAGAACAGAGGACAA
>NW_016959322.1:0-1481 GCF_001483705.2 Eufriesea mexicana
AAGCTGGAAATAAAATTGAACTTTCCTGCCAGATTCTATAGCATTGCAAAGGATATAGCACGCGAATAGAATCTTCCCTCCTTATTTATGCAAGAGAGTTATCACACCACGATATTAGTCGAAACTGTCATTATAATTGAATTTTCCAGCCACATTCAAGAGCATTGCAATGGCTATAGCACGCCAATAGAACCTTTGCTCCTTATTTATGCAAGAAAGATATCTCACCATGATATTAATCGAAGATGTCATTAACATTGTATTTTCCAGCCAGATTCTATAGCATTGCAATGGCTATAGCGCGCCAATAGAATCTTTCATCCTTAATTATGCATGAAAGTTAGCTGACCAAGGTATTAGTCGAAAATGTCAATAAATATGAATTTTGCAACCACATTCAATATCATTGCAATAGCTGTAGCACAGTAGCACGCGAATAGAATGTTTCCTATATATTTGTGCAAGAAAGTTAGCTCACCACCGTATTATTCGAAAATGTCGATAAAATTGAATCTTCCAGGGAGATTCTATAGCATTTCATTGGCTATAGCACGCCAAAAGGATCATTCCTCCTTACTTATGCAAGAAAGATAGCTGACTACGATATTAGATGAAAATGTCAATAAAATTGTATTTTCCAGCCAGATTCTATACCTTTGCTATGACTACAGCACGCCAATAGTGCCTTTCCTCCTTATTTAAGCAAGAAAGCTAGCACACCACGATATTAGTCGAAGCTGTCAATGAAATTAATCTTTCCAGCCAGATTCTATGGCATTGCAATCGCTATAGCACGCCAATAGTATCTTTCGTCCTTATTTACGCAAGAAAGGTATCTAACTACGATATTACTCGAAAATGTCAGTAAAATTGAACTTCCCAGCCAAATTCCAGAGCATTGCAATAACCATAGCGCGCCAAAAAATCTTTCCTCCTTACCTAGGCAAGGAACCTAGCGCACCACGATATTAGTCGAAAATGTCAATAAAGTTGAACTTTCCAACCAGATTCTATAGCATTGCAAAGGATATAGCACGCCAATAAGATCTTCCCTCCTTATTTAAGCAAGAGAGACAGCTCACAACGATATTAGTCGAAAATGTCAATAACATTTCATTTTCCTGCCAGATTCTATAGCATTGATGTGCCTATAGCACACCAACAGAATCTTTCCGCCTTATTTATGCAAGAGACTTAGCTCACCACCATATTGGTCGAAAATGTCAATAAAATTGAACTTTCCTGCCAGATTCTATAGCATTGCAAAGGATATAGCACGCCAATAGAATCTTCCCTCCTTATTTATGCAAGAGAGTTAGCACACCACGATATTAGTCGAAACTGTCATTCTAAATGAATTTTCCATCCAGATTGCAGTGCATTGCAATGGCTATTGCACGCCAATAGTACCTTTGCTCCTTATTTATGCAAGAAAGATAGCTCACCATGTTATTAGTCGAAGATGTCATTAACATTGTATT
>NW_016959323.1:0-222 GCF_001483705.2 Eufriesea mexicana
TATAACATTGGGACGGCTATAGCACGCGAATAGAATCTTTCCTCCTTACATATGCACGAAAGTCAGCTCACCACGATATAAGTCGAAAATGTCAATAAAATTGAACATTCCAGGCAGATTCTACAGCATGGCGATGGCTATAGCACGGCAAAAGTATCTTTCCTCTTTACCTATGCAAGGAAGATAGCTCACAACGATATTATTCGAAAATGGCAGAAAAAT
>NW_016959323.1:281-496 GCF_001483705.2 Eufriesea mexicana
CAACAGAATCCTTTCTCCTTATTTATGCGAGAAAGTTAGCTCACCACGATATTAGTCGAAAATGTCAATAAAATTGAATTTTTCAGGCAGTTTCTAAAGCATTGCGATGGCTATAGCACGCCAAAAGTATCTTTCCTCTTTACTTATGAAGTGAAGCTAGCTCACAACGATATTATTCGAAAATGACAGTAAAATTGAATTTTCTAGCAAGATTC
>NW_016959324.1:0-522 GCF_001483705.2 Eufriesea mexicana
ATCCATACATCCATACATCCATACCTCCATACATCCATACATACATACATCCATACATCCATAATCCATACATCCATCCCTCCGTACATACATACTTTCGAAAATACATACATACATATATATATACATCCACACATCCATACATCCGTACATCCATAGATCCATACATCCATACATCCGTACTTCCATGCTTTCGAACATACATACATGCATACATCCATACATCCATACAACCATACATCCATACATCCATAGATCCAACCATCCATAGATAAAACCATCCATACATCCACCCATCGGTACATACATCCGTCCATACATCCATCCATCCTACATGCACCCATCCCCACTTCCATATATCCACACATCCATACTTCCATCCAAGTCCATACATACATCGATTCATGCATCCATACATCCATCCATACGTCCATTTTGCCATACATCCATCCATCCATACAAACACACATCCATACATCGATCGATACATACTTCCATCGAACCATCCATCCAACCATTCAT
>NW_016959325.1:0-1780 GCF_001483705.2 Eufriesea mexicana
CTAACGTGCCGATACCGCTATTGCTGCTCCCTGCAAAATCAAGCAGGACATGCTACAGCACACTAGACTGCAGAAGCCCTCCGAATAGCAGTTCTCATCATATAAGATAAAGCTATCCTAGCAAAACATAGTACAACCCAGCCTAAACGGCCATAACCCGACGCAACGTATCGTTCCGAGACCACTATTTGTGGCCTTTCCGGAGCCAGGCAGATAATATTAGAGAACTGTAGGGCGCAGAAATCCACCTAATAGCAGACCATTGCACTGAAGTCAAAGCTGCCCTCTCGTAACCTTAGCAATCGTAACATAACCAAACTTAACGTAACCCAAGCTAACGTGCCGCAGCCAATATCTCTGTCCTCCCCAGAGCCAAGCAGAACACACTAGTCGATAATGGGATACAGAAATAAATAGAATCGCAGTGTATGCCAGCAATATCTAAGCTACCCAAACATATCCCAGACCACAGAGCATACCCAAACACAGCCTAACTAAACCTAACGTACCGAGACGGTCATTGCTGTCATCCCCAGTGCCAACCAGGCCATGATAGAGCACTGCAGATCGCAGAAATCCACCGAATAGCAGCGTACAGCACAATAGTGGTAGCTATACTGACCAAACTTAGCATAACCCAACCTGACTAAACGAAATATGACTCAACATGAAGTGCCGAAACTACAATTGTTAGCATTCCCATAGCCAAGCTGTAAATATTAGAGCGCTGTAGGGAGCAGAAATCCCCCAAATAGCAGACTACAGCACTGAAGACGATCATATCCTCTCCTATTCTAACCACACGTAACATTACCAAACGAAATATAACACAACCTAACGCGCCCCGACCACTAAAGCTGACCTCCTCAGAGCCAAGCAGAAAGAATTAGAGGGGAGTGGAAAGCAGAGATCCAAGAACCGTAGTGTACATCAAAATGTCAATGCTAACCGAACGTGACCCAAACAAAAAGAATATAACCAAACATATCCTACCTCAACCTGACGCTCCGAGACAGCTATTGCTGCACTCTCCAGAGCCAAGCAGGACATACTAGAGCACAGTAGATCCCCGAAGTCCCCGAATTTCTGTATACAGGGCAAAAGTTACAGCTACCCCAACCAAAGATTGCCTAACGCTACCAATGCGAACGTAACATGTCTCAACCTAACCTGAAAGAACACTGTTTCTGGCCATCCCAATGACATGCGGAAAATATTAGAGCTCTGTAGGGAACAAAAATCAACCTAATAGCAGACTATAACTCTAAGGTCAAACCTGTCCTCTCCTAATCTAACCAACCGTAACATAACCAAACGTAGCATAACTCAACCTACCGTGCGACGAGCACTAGTAGTACGCACATATCCGTATATTGACAGTGCATATCAGGAAATTCAAATCTACCCAAACCTAGCCCAAGCTAAGTAACATAAACAAACATAGCATAAATAAACATAACGTGTCGAGACCGCTATGGCTGCCCTCCCAAGGGCCGAGGAGCACATCCTACAGCACAGCAGATCGCAGAAAACCACCGAATAGCAGTGTGCAACACAAAAGTTAGTGCTGTCCTTACCAAACATAGCCTAACCCAACCAACCCGTACGTAACCTGTCTCAACATAACGTGTCGAGGCCACTATTGGTGGACGTCACAGAGCAGAGCTGAAAAGATTAGAAAACCGTATGGCGCAGAAATCCGCCTAATAGCAGTCTGTAGCACTAAAGTCAAGCAATGCTCCCCAAACCTACCAAGGGTAACATGACCAAACGCAACATA
>NW_016959326.1:0-619 GCF_001483705.2 Eufriesea mexicana
CGCAGAAGCCCAGCGCGTTGCCGTGCATACCAAAAAAGTCGAAGGTACCCATGCCTTACCTTCCCTAATCTAACATAACCAATCGTTGCGCAGCTCAACGTAATGTGCCGAAACCACTATTACTGCACTCCCCAGAGCCAGGCGGAACGAACTAGAGCACACTAGAAGGCAGAAGCCCAACGAATATCGGTGTATAGCACAAAAGTCAAAGCTATCCTTTCCTGATATATCCAGCCTTAACATAGGCAAACGTAACATAAATCAAACTAACGAATCGCGACCGCTATTGCTGGCCTCCACATAGTCGAGCAGGATGTACTAGAGCACAGTAGAGCGCAGAAATCCACCGCATTGCAGTGAACAGCAAGCACAGAAGTCGAAAGTGCCCTGACCTAACCTGACCTAATCTAACTGAAGCAGTCGTAGCTTAAATCAACGTAACGTGTTGCGACCACAGCTTGCGCCCTCCACAGGATATATCAGAGCACAGCAGACCACAAAAACCCACTGTATAGCCGTGTATGGCACGAAAGCCAAAGCTACAATAACCAAACCCAACGTAACCTAACCTGCTCAAACGTAACCTAACACAACCTAACGTGCCACGAGCACAGCTGCC
>NW_016959327.1:0-1245 GCF_001483705.2 Eufriesea mexicana
CACAAATACGTTGTTTGTTTAAGTAGTAGCTAATAATTTATTAACTTTTTTGATTTTTATCGTCAATATACGTTACAAATTATTTGTTATCTACAATTTTAAATTGCTACTGACAATAAATTTATTAATTTATTAGCTTTTTGTAAGTTACGAATACATTTTAATACAAATACGTTGTTTATTTAAGTAGTAGCTAATAATTTATTAACTTATTTTACTTTTATCGTTAATATACGTTGCAAAATATTTGTTATCAACAATTTTAATTTGCTGTTGAGAATAAATTTATTAACTTTTTGCTAATTATAGATACATTTTCACGCAAATACGTTATATATACTAGTAATAGCCTATAATTCAGTAATCTTTCCACTTTTATTATAAATTTACGTTGTAAATTACCAGATATAGTTCCTCCCACATAATATTGGCAATCTTCCAAGAGGTTACAGATATAAGTAAATTCTTCCCAATCGACATTATAATGAATTTCTTTATCTTGGCATCTGTTATTATCCACTGAACGTCACCATTTTCTTTACTTCAGCTTCATCTTTCTGAAACTTAAACCATTAATGCTGATCATTGACGTAGACCACTGATATCAATAGTTATTCACACCCGAAACACAATATACCTTCCAATCTTATTATATTCTTCGTATCTTGTCATAAGAAAACATCATAGAACGTAAATTTATTCCCTTTTTATCTGTCAAACACGTCTACATTCCTCAGCCTTCATATCACCAACAAATACATTTGTCCCGAATGTCATTGGGCTAGCTGACCTATAAAATAACACACATATCATACCATAAATATACGTACTACTGATTAAATGAATCCACTTCATAAAATATAATGTTTGACATGTAATACCGCTACACTGGTAATACCAAACGAGTACTATAGTCTTCTGCTACAGCTAGTACTCGCTAAAAAAAATCATCAAACTCATTAAAGACGAGCTCACTCTACGGAGACAGATGAAAAAAATCCGGTCCCGAAGCGAAATTTCGAAGTTCGAAATCAAACAAGTCTATTACGCAGCACGAGATGCCACGCGCCCGCACTTTCGGCACTATTATACGACACTAAACACGCGAAATGCGAAAAAAATCGGAAAAGTTGATAGAGGACACTTCACTCTACGGGGATAGATGGAAAAAATCAGGTTAGGCGCGAAATTTCGAAGATCGAAATCAAGAAAGTCTATTACGCAGCACGATCTGTCACGCGCCCG
>NW_016959328.1:0-1259 GCF_001483705.2 Eufriesea mexicana
CGCGTGCCGAGACCACTAACGCTGGCCTCCCCAGAGTCAAGCAGAACAGATTACAGGAGAGGGTAGCACCGAAGTCCATAGAATAGCAGTGTATAGCATAAATGTCAAAGCTGTCCTATCCCAACCAAACCAAACGTAACGTAACCAAACGTATCCCAAGTAATCATAACGTGCCGCGGCGGCTATTTCTGGAATTTCCAGGGCCAAGCAGGGAATATTGGATCACAGTAAAGCGCAGAAATCCAACATACAGCAGTGCAGAACATCAAAGTCAAATCTATCACTAGCATACCTAACCAAACCTAGCCTAACCAGACGCAAAATAACACATCCCAACCTGCCGCGACCGCTACACCTGGCGTCTCCAGACACAAGCGGAGGGCGATAGCGCACAGTAAAGCGCAGATGTCCAAAGAAAAGCAGTGTGTAGCATAAAAGTCGAAGCTACCCTAACCTAACGCAACGAAGCCTATCATAGCTGAACGTATTATAACTGATCCTAACGTGCCGCGGACGCTATTGCTGGTCTCCAGATAGTCGAGCACAGTATAGTGGAGCAATGTAGAGCGCAGTAATCCACCGAAGGACAGTGTACAGCTCAAAGTCTAATCTACCCTATCCTAGCCTGACCAAACGTATCATAACAAGGCGCAGCCTAACTCAGCCTAACGGGCCGAAGCCTTAATTGTTGCCCTCCACAGAGCCAAGCAGAGCATAGTAGAGCACAGTAGATCTCAATAATACGCCGAAAAACGGTGCACGCCACGAAAGTCAAAGCTACACGAACATATACCAAACTAACGTAACACCACCGAACGTAGCCTAACTCAACAGAACGTGCAGATAACACTATTGCTGGCATCCCCAGCACCATGCGGAGCATATTAAAACACAGTAGGGCGCAGAAATCCACCGAAGAACAGTGCATAGCACAAGAGTCAATACTAACCATTCCTAACCTAACCGAACCTATCCTAACCAAACGTAGCCTAACTCAATCTAATATCCCGGGACCACCACTTCTGGCCTCCCCAGCCCCAGGCAGAACATATTAGAGCACAGTAGATTGCAGACATCAACTGAATAGCAGTGAATAGCCCTCATGTCAAGGCAATCCTATCCTAACCTAACCAAACGTTACATGAGCAGACTTAAAGTAACACAACCTGACCTGCACGGTATTGCTAGCCTCATATGAGCTAAGCAGAGCATAGCAGAGCAATGTGGTTCGCCGGAATCGTCCGGTGGTCAGTGCATAG
>NW_016959329.1:0-550 GCF_001483705.2 Eufriesea mexicana
GTTGGGATAGCCTACGTTTCGCTTCGGTAAGCTCGGGTAAGTTGGGGTCAGGTTTGCGTAGATTTGACTTTCGTGGTGTACTCCGATTTCCGCTGGATTTTTGCGGTCCACTATGCTCTACTCTGTCCTGCTTAACCGTGGGGAGTCCAACAATAGTGGTCGCGGCAGGCTATGCTGAGCTATGCTATGTTTGGCGAGGATCTTCTTGTTTGAGATAGACTTCGGTTGCATATGCTTCTTTGATATACACTGCGATTCGATAAGTTTCTGTGTTGTACTACTCAGTAATATGCTCTGCTTGGCTATGGGGAGGCCTCCAATCGTGGTCGCGGCACGTCAGATTGTGTTAGGTTACTTTTTGCAATGCTACGACTGGCTACGGTAGGAGGATGAAGCTTTGGCTACTGTGCTATACACTGGCATTCGGTGGATTTCAGCGCTCATGTTTTCTGGTGTGTACATGTTGTGACTAGGGAGGCCAGGAATAGTAGTCTCGGCACCATATGTTGAGTCAATCTATGTTCCATTCTGTTGGGATAGGACAGGTTAT
>NW_016959330.1:0-628 GCF_001483705.2 Eufriesea mexicana
TGCTATAGCCATAGCAATGCTATAGAATCTTGCAGGAAAATTCAATTTTATTGACATTTCTGACTCATATCGTGGTGAGTCAACTTCCTTGCATAAGTAAGGAGGAAAGATACTTTCGGCGTGCTATAGCCGTTGCAATGCTTCAGAATCGGCCTGGAAAATTCAATTTTATTGGCATTTTCGACTAATATCGTGGTGAGTCAACTTTCTTGCATAGATAAGGAGAAAAGATCCTATTGGCGTGCTATAGGCATTGCAATGCTATAGAATCCGAATGGAAAATTCAATTTTATTGACATTTTCATCTAATATCGTTGTGCGCTACCTATCTTGCATAAACAAGGAGGAAAGATTCTTTTGGCGTGCTATAGCCATTGCAATGACATAGAATGTGGTTGGAAAATTCAATTTTATTGACATTTTCGACTAATATCGTAGTGAGCTATCTTTCTTCCATAAATCAGGAGGAAAGATTCTGTTGGTATGCCATAGGCATTGCAATGCTATAGAATCTTGCTCGAATATTTAATTTTATTGACATTTTCAGTGCCATTTCTTTAACAGCTTCGACTAATATCGTGGTGAGTTAACTTTCTTGCATAAATCAGGAGAAAAGATTCTATTGGCG
>NW_016959331.1:0-450 GCF_001483705.2 Eufriesea mexicana
TGGATTTTGGTTTGGATTGATGGATATATGTATGGATGTATGTATGGATGTATGTATGTATAGTTGTATATATGTATGGGTGTATGGATTGATGGATGTATGGATGGATGGATGGACGTATGGATGGACGGATGGATGTATGGATGTATGGATGTGTGGATATATGTATGTATGGATGTACGAATGTATGGATGTACGAAAAGGATATACGTATGTACGAATGTATGGATGTATATCTGTATGGATGTATGGATGGATGGATGTATGAGTGGATGGATGTATGGATGTATGTATGGACGTATGTATGGATGTACGTATGGATGGATGAGTGCATGGATGGATGGATTTGCGTATGTATGGATGTCTGGATGTATGGATGTATGAATCGATGGACGTATGGATGAATGGATGTATGGATGGATGGATTTGTGGATGGATGGATGTATTAAT
>NW_016959332.1:0-453 GCF_001483705.2 Eufriesea mexicana
CGTATGGCTATGTTACGTTACGTTAGGTTAGGATAGGGTAGCTATGACTTTTGTGCAATACACTGCTATGAGTTCGATATCTGCGCTCTTCAGCAGTACAGCAACGGCGGCCGCGGCAATTTGGGCTGAGTTAGGTTGCGTTTGGTTATGTTACGTTTTGTTGTGATATGATAGGGTAGCTTAGGCTTATGTGCTGTAGTCTGCTCTTCGGAGGTCTTCTGAGCCCTTCTGTGACCTAATATACTCTGCTTTTCTCTGGGCAGGTAAGCAATTCTGGTTGTTGGCGCAATAGGTTTTGTTATGTTACGCCTACTTAAGTTTGTTTAGGTTAGGTTTGGCTATGATGGCCTTAACTTCTGTGCCGTACACTGCTATTCGGTGCAGTTGTGCGCTCTTTTGTGATCTTGTATGTTCTGCTTCGCGACGGTTAGGCCAGAAAAAGTGGTCTAGACA
>NW_016959333.1:0-453 GCF_001483705.2 Eufriesea mexicana
ACCTACGTCAGTCCTTCCATACATCAACCCATCCGTACATCCATCCATCGATACAGCCATCCGGCCATACATCAATTAAACCATTCATACATCCTTGCATACATCCATCCAGCCACACATCATCCCACCCATACATCCATCCAAACACACATACATCGATACATGCATCCTTACAAACATCCATACAACCATACATACACCCATACACACATCCATATATGCGTCCATAGATACATCCGTACATACATCCACACGTACAGCCATACATCCATCAAATATATACATCCATCCATCCATTCATCTATCCAGCCATACATCCATACATTCATACATACCTACATCCGTAAGTCCATCAATTCATACATCCTTACGGCCATCCAAACATACATCCATGAATCCATACCTCAATCCATCCATACATCCGTTCATCCAAACGTCCATCCACCCATCCAC
>NW_016959334.1:0-1178 GCF_001483705.2 Eufriesea mexicana
GAACCTGGGAGGCCGGAGATAGTGGCCGCGGCGTGTTTCGTTGAGGTTGGCTACGTTAGGTTATGTTACGTTAGTTTGTGTTAGGTTTGGATAGCTTTGATTTTTCCGCTATACACTGCGTTTCTATGGAATTCTGCGCTCTTCTCTCCTCTAATTTGTCCTGCAAGGCTATGGGGAGGCCAGCAATCGTGGTGGCGGCACGTTAGGTAGATTTTGGTTACGTTTGTCTATGTTACGGTTGGTCAGGTTTGGTAGGGTATCCTGTACTTTTCTGCTATACACAGCAATGCGGATGATCTCTGCGGTCTACTGTACCCTGGTACATTCTGCTTGGCTCTGGGGATGTCAGCAGTAGTGGTGTTGGCACGTAAGGTTGAGTTAGGTTACGTTTGGTTACGTCACGTTTGATCAAGTTTGGGTAGGGTATCTTTGACTTTTGTGTTATAGACTGCATTTCGGTGGATTTCTGCACTCCACTGCGAGTAAGTATGATCTGCTTGGCTCTGAGCAGGCCAGAAATGGCGGTCGTGGTACTATAGGTCGAGTTATGTTACGTTTGTTTATGATGGCTTCGACATTTGTGCTATACACTGCTTTTCGGTGGATATCTGCTACCTAATGTTCTTTAATATGTTCTTCTTGGCTTTGGCGGGGCCAGCAATACAGGTCTCGGCTCGTTAGGTTTAGCTAATCTAGTCTTCGTTAGGCCATTTTGGGCCTGGTTTTGTTAGGATGACTTTGTCTTCTGTGGTATACACGGATATCAGGCGGATTTCTGCGTCCTGCTGTGTCGTGATATTCTCCGCTTGGCTATGTGGTGGTCAGCAATAATGCTGTAGGCAAGTCAGGCTGAGTTAGGTTCGGTTGGTTATGTTACGTTCTGTTAGGTTGGGAGATCATATATTCTACTATGCGCTATACGATGCTATTCGATCGATATTTGCGCCCTGTAATGCTCTGCTATACCCTGCTCAGCTCTAGAGATAAGAGCAATAGTGCTCGTGGCACGTTGGGTTGAGTTAGGTTATGTTTGGTTATGTTAGGCTTTGCTATGATTGGTTAAGGTGGCTTAGGCTTTCGTGCTATACAGAGTCATTCGGTGGATTCCAGCCCCACACTGAGTTCTACTCTAATCTGCTACACCCTGAAGAGGCCTGCAATAATGGTCGCGGCACGTT
>NW_016959335.1:0-2067 GCF_001483705.2 Eufriesea mexicana
TAGTCGCCCATTAGGTGGATTCCAGCGCCCTACAGCGCTCTAATATTTTCGGCTTGGCTCTGGCAACGCCACAAATAGTGGACTCGCCACTTTATGCTGGGTCAAGTTACGTTCCGTATGGTTGGGTCAGGCTAAGTATGGAGAGGCTAGCTTCAACTTTTGTGCTGAACACTGCTATTCGGTGGGTTTCTGCACTCTACTGCGCTCTAGTCTGCCCTGCTCGTCTCTGGAGAGGGCAGCAATGGCGTTCTAGGCACGTCAGCTTGGGTTAGGCTATGCCCGCTTATGTTCTGCTTGTTTTGGTTAGGTTCAGGTAGCTTATAATGTGTTCTGGTTATCTCTGGTGAGGACAGCAACAGCGGCCTCGGTTGGTTGGTTTGAGCTATGCTACGTTTGGTATTGCTCTGATTGTTTGGGTTATGTACGGGTAGCTATATCTACTCAGATTTACACTGCGAATCTAAGGATATCTGCCTTCTGTACTCCACTAACGTATTCCGCTTGACTCTGCGGAGGCAAGCAATAGTGGTTGCGGCACGATGTGTTGAGTTGGGTTATGTATGGTTATGTTACGGCTGGCTAGGTTAGGAGAGGGTGGCGTTGTCTTTTGTGCCACAGTCTGCTATTAGGTAGTTTCCTGCTGCCTACGGTGCTATAATATTTTCAGCTTGGCTCTGGAAAGGCTAGCAATATTGGCCTCGGCATATTACGCTGAGTCTCGTTACGTTTAGCTATGTTAGGATTGGTTGGTCTAGCAGAGGAGAGCTTTGGCTTTAGTGTTATAGTCTACTATTAGGTTGTTTTCTGGAACGAACAGTGCTCTAATATTTTCAGTTTGTCTGTGGGATGGTCAGCAATAGCGGTATCGGCACGTTACGTTTAGTCATGTTACGTTCGGTTAGGTTGGGTTATGCAATTTTTTGTCAGGATTGCTTTAACTTTTGTGCTGTACACTGCGATTCGTCGGATTTCTGCGCCCTAATGTGCTCTAGTATGACCTGCTTGCCTCTGGGGTGGGCAAAAATGTTTGTTCCTTTACATTAGTTTGTGTAAGGCTATGTTTGGCTATGTTCCGCTTGCTTGGGTTAGGCTTCGGTACCTTTGACTCGTCTGATATACAATGCGATTGTATGGATTTCTGCGTTCCACTTTCCACCAGCTTGTCCCGCTTGACTCTGAGTAGGCCGGAAATAGTGGTCCCGGAAATTTAGGTTGGGTTAAGTTACGTTTGGTTATGTTACGGTTGGTTAGGTTACGAGAGGATATCTTTGACTTTAGTGAAATAGACTGCTCTTATGCTTATTCCGGCTCCCTACAATGCTTTAATGTTTTGAGCTTGCCTCTGGGAAGGCCAGTAATATTGGTCTCCGCATGTTAATTTGTGTCAGGTTACGTTCGGTTCGGTTGGGTTAGGCCATGTTTGGTCAGGACATCTTCAACCATTGTGCTGTATACTGCTATTGAGTGGACTTCTGCGCTCTACTGCACTCTAGCATGTCATGCTCGGCTCTGGCGAGAGCAAAAATTGCGGCCTCGGCAAGTTAGGTTGAGTATCGCTATGTTTCGTTATGTCCTGTTCCATCGGGTAGCTATGACTTTTCCGATATACACAGCGATTCTATGGATTTCTGCGTTCTACTCCCCACCATCGTGGTCCACTTGGTTCTGGGGAGGTCAGCAATTGTTGTCGCCGCACGTTAGGTTCCGTTTGGTTACGTTTGCTTATATTAAATTTGTTAGGTTAGTAGGGTACAGCTATGATTTTAGTGTTATTGTCTGCTTGTAGGTGGATTTCAGCTCCCAGCTGTGCCTTACCATTTTCAGCTTGTCTCTGGGAAGGCCAGCAATAGTGGTCTCGGCACGCCATGTTCTGTCACGATACGTCAGGTTAGGCTGTGTTAGGCTAAGTTTGGTTGGGATAGCTTTACCCTTTGTGTTGTGCACTGCTATTAGGTAGACACATGCGCTCTGCCGTGTTCTAGTATGTCTTGTTTGGCTTTGCGGCCGGCAGGAAAAGCGGCATCGGCACGATAGTTTACGCTAGGCAATGTTTTTTTAAGTTCTGTT
>NW_016959336.1:0-549 GCF_001483705.2 Eufriesea mexicana
CCCCAACCTAACATATTCAAACGTAGCGTAACTCAACATAACGTGGCGAGACAAATATTGCTGCCTTCCCCGGAGGAAAAAAGAAAATATTATAGCACATTAGAGCCCAGAAATACACCGAATAGCAGTGTATAGCACAAAAGCCGAAGTCACCTATCCTAACATAGCCAAACGTAACAAAACCAAACGTAGCCTAACCACACCTAACATGACGAAATCACTATTGCTGGCCTCCACAGAGAAAAAAAAAAAAGCAGAGTGTGCTAGAGCACAATAGTGCGCAAAAATCCACCGCATTGCAGTGAATAGCACAAAAGTCGAAGGTAACCAAACCTTACCTGACACAACCTAACCTAACCAGTCGTAGTACGTCTCAACAAGAAGTGCCGAGATCGCTATTGATGGCCTCACCAGAGCCTAGCAGAACATACTAGAGCACACTGCCGTGCATGTACCCACCGCATAGCAGAGTAAAGCACAAAAGTGAATGCTACCCTATCCTAATATATCCGATCCTAAAATAACCAAACGTAACATAACTCAACCTAA
>NW_016959337.1:0-558 GCF_001483705.2 Eufriesea mexicana
GATGACGAGGCATTTGGCTAATCTCTGTACCGACACTCTGAAGGAGTGCCGGTAGACTTCCGTGGTCAACCCCCACGTTGGGTAGTAACAACTAACTAATAGCATGCTGTCGCGGGCCTACTTTCTAGCAAAGCTGCCACGGGATCTGCCCGCGAACTTGGAAAAATTAGGAACGGGGACCCTTTCGGGAGGCGATCTTGGCCGCACTCAGTCGTGCGCTCGAGGAAAACCGCGCGAAGGTGTCGCCCCGGGTTCCACTTTCGTGGATCCCGCCCCGCGCCCTACTACGCAATAGCATAGCGAGGACTCGCACCGTTTGGTGTAGAGTGCCAAACGGGCTGATTGATCTACAGCTGGCAGCTGCATCGTTCCATTATAAAAGTTCTCTTTGCCGTAAAGCAGTGTCAATTTGGTAAAAATTTTATTTCCAGCCTATTGGGCTTGGTCGTTCGTTTAAAATATTCCAGCCTAAGTGGCTTGGTCATTTCTTAAAATTTGTCTCCATTTGTCGTCATAGCCCGGAGGCAGTCCTAGTGAGTAAATAAATAAATAAATAAA
>NW_016959338.1:0-496 GCF_001483705.2 Eufriesea mexicana
ACGCTATACACTGCTGTCCTCCAACTTTTACGCTGTACGGCGTTCTAATATTCACTGCTTGGCACCGGTGAGGCCAGCGGCAGTGGTCACGGCGCGTGAGGTTTAGTTAGCCTACCCTTGCGTATTGGAGGTTTGGTTATGTTAGGGCAGAGCATCTTAGATTTTCGTACCATTCACTGCAATTCGGTGGATGTCTGCGCCCTACTGCGCTCCAATATGTTCTCCGTGGCTCTGGGATGGCCAGTAATAGTGGTATCGGCATGATAGTTTGAGTTATGTTACGTTTCGTTATGGTAGGTTTGAAAGGCATGGTTAGGACTCCTTTGACGTTTGTGCCATACGCTGCTATTCCGTGGAAATCGGCGATGTACTTTGCTCTACTATACTGCGCCCGACTCTGGTCCGGCGAGCAATAGTGGTCGTGGCACGTAACTCTGTGTTTGGTTAAGTTTGGCCAAGTTAGGCTGGGCTATGTTTGGTTAGGATAGCTTTGATT
>NW_016959339.1:0-1093 GCF_001483705.2 Eufriesea mexicana
CAAACGTATCCTATCCCCACCAGTCGTGCCGAGACCACTATTACAGGCTTCCCCAGGGCCAAGCAGAAAATACTACAGCACAGTTGGGCGTAGAAATCCGCCGAACATCAGTTTATACCACGAAAGTCAAAGCAACCGAAGCCTAACCAAGGTTTATATAGCCAAACCTAATGTAGCCTAACCAAATCTAACGAGTAGAGATCACCATTACTGGCCTCCCCAGGTTCGAGCAGAGTAGAGCAGAGAAACGTAGAGCCTAGAAATCCACCGAACAGCGGTGTATAACACAAAAGCCAAAGCAACCCAGTCCTAACCTAACCAAACGTAACATAAGCGGAAGTAACGTGACCCAAACTGACGTGCCACGAACTCTACTGCTTGCCTCACGAGGGCTTGGCAGAGTATAGCAAAGCAATGTACAATGCTGAAATAGTACGGATAGCAGTGCATAGCTCAAACGTCAAAGCTACCCTAACAAAACTTAACCAAACCTGACCAAGCCAAACGAAACATGACTCAGCCTAACGTGCCGAGAACACTTTACATATGGTCCACGGATAAAAGCACAGTGTGACACCGCCAATAACAGCGCAGAAGACAACAGGATAACAGTGTGTGGCACAAAAGTCAAAGCTATCCTAACGTAACACAACGTAACCTAACCTAACCAAACGTGATATAACTCAACCTAACTTGCGGCGACCACAACTGCTGGTCTCCAGATGTTCGAGCAGAGAATAATACAGCAATGTGCAGCGCAGAAATCCACCGCGTTGTAGTGAATAGCACAAAAGTAAAGCTACCCTGTCCTAACGTAACCAAACGTAACATAACCAAAGACAACGTATCTCAGACTAACGTGCCGAGACCAATGATCCTGGCGTCCCCATAGCAAAGCAGAATGTACTAGGGCACAGCAATGAGCAGTAATCCTCCGTATAGCAGTGTATAGCACAAAAGTCAAAGCCATCCGAACCGAAATTAGCCAATCACAACTTAACAAAGCATAACCAGGCTAAGCCAAACGTGTCACGTCCGCTATTGCAGGCATCCTGTGAGAGAAGCAGATTCCAGTAGAGCAACGCAGAACGCC
>NW_016959340.1:0-1428 GCF_001483705.2 Eufriesea mexicana
ACACAACGTAACGTGCCCACACCACTATTGCTGGCCTTCCCAGAGCCAAGCTGAAAATATTTGAACACTGTTGGGCGCAGGCATCCTCCTAATAGGAGACTATAGCGCTAAAGTCAAACATTCCCTCCTAACCTAAGCAATCGCAACATAATCGAATTAAGCATAACACAACCTAACGTGCCGCGACTGCTATTGCTACCCTCCACAGAGCCAAGCTGAAAATATTAGAGCACTGCAGGACAAAGGAATCTACGTAATAGCAGACTATGGCACTAAAGTCGAAGCTATTCTCTCCCAACCAAACCAATCGTAACATAGTCAAACGTAACCTAACTCAAGCAAACGTGCCGCGACCACTATTGCTGCCATCCCGGAGCCAAACGTGACATACGAGTTCACAGTAGAGCGCAAAAATCCACCGACGAGCAATGTACGGCACAAAAGTTGTAGCTATCGTAACCGAAATTAGCCTAATGCTGCCTAAGCGAACGTAACATGCCTCTACATAACGTGCTTAGACCACTATTGCTGGCCTTCTCAGAGCCAAGCTGAAAATGGTAGAGCAGAGTAGGGCGCAGAAATCCACCTAATAGCAGAGCATGGCTCCTAGGAGGAAGCAGCACTCTCGTAACCGGACCAAGCGTAATATAACCAATCGTAGCCTAACGAAACCCAACGGGCAATGGCAAGTACTGCTGGCCTCCGCGGAGCCAAGCAGAAACCATTAGTGGAGGGTAGGACGCAGTAATCCATGTAGTCACAGTGTATATGAGGAAAGTCAAAGCTACCCAAACCTAACCCAAACCAACCGAACGTAAACGAACGTAGCCTAAATCACACTGACATGCCGAGACCCTTACTGCTGCACTCCCCAGAGAAAACCAGGACATACTAGAGCACAGTAGAGCACAGAACTCCCCGAAGGAGAAGTGTACGGCGCAAGAGTTCAAGCTGCCCTATCCTAACTGAGCCTAACCCAACCTAACCGAACGTAACCTGACTCAACCAAACGTGCCGAGGCCGCTATTGCTGCCCCCCCCCAAAAAAACCAAGGAGGACATGCTAGAACACAATAGAGAGCAGAACTCCACGGAACAGCAGTGCGCAGCACAAAAGTTGAAGCTATCCTAACCAAACATACCCTAACCGAAGCTAACCGAGGGTAACCTGAACAAAGGTAAAGTGCCGAGACCATCATTGCAGGCCTTCCCAGAGCAAAGCTGAAAATATTGTAGCACAATAGGGCGCAGGCATCCTCCTAATAAGAGACTATAGCGCTAAAGTCAAACATTTCTCTCCTAACCTACGCAATCCTAACATAAATTAATTAAGCATAACACAACCTAACGTGCCGCGACTGCTATAGCTAGCCTCCCCAGAGCCAAGCTGAAAATATTAGAGCACTGCAGGACACAGGAGTCCACCTAA
>NW_016959340.1:3164-9849 GCF_001483705.2 Eufriesea mexicana
AGGAATGCACAGAAGGTCTGTGTACACAACAAATGTCAAAGCCGTCATAACCAAACTTAGCCAAACACAACATAACCGAAAGCAGTTGACTCAACATGTCGTTCCGAGGCCGCTTTTGTTGGTCTCCCCAGAGACAAGCAGAACGCAGAAATCATAGAATCGCAATGCATATCAGAAAAGTCATATCTACCCAAACCAACAGAACATAACCAAGCATAGCCTGACTCAACCTAACGTGAGGAGGCCACCATTGCTGCCCCCACCCGCAGAACCAAGGAGGTCATGCTAGAGCACAGTAGAGAGCAGAATTCCGCTGAAAAGCAGTGCACAGCACAAAAGTTGAAGCAATCCTAACCAAACATACCCTAAACCAGCCTAACCGAACATAATACCCGACCAAACGTAACGTGCCGAGACCACCATTGCTGGCCTTCCCAGAGCAAGGCTGAAAATATTAGAGCACAATAGGGCGCAGGCATCCTCCTAATAGGAGACTAAATTCTAAGCTTTCCATCCTAACCTAACCAATCGTAACATAACCGAATGAAGCCAAACACAAGTAAACGTGCCGCGACTGCTATTGCTAGCATCGTCAGAGCCAAGCTGAAAATATTAGAGCTCTGCAAGACACAGGAATCCACCTAATAGCAGACTATGGCACTAAAGTCGAAGCTATTCTCTCCTAACCAAACCAAACATGATATAACCAAACGTAATCTAACTCAGCCTATCGTGTCGCAACCACTATTACTGGCCTCCCCAGAGCCGAGCAGAACACATTCGTGAAGAGTAGGACGCAGAAAACTGAAGTGTATATATGAAAAGTCAAAGCTGCCCAAACCAAACCCAAACCAACCGGGCATAATCAAACATGGCGTAACTCACCATAAACACCCGATACCGTAATTGCTGCCCTTCCCAGAGCCAAGCAGGGCATATTAGAGCAATGTGGAGCGCAGGAATCCACCGTACTGCGGTGCATAGCACAAAAGTCAAAGCTATCCCATCCTAATCTGTCCAATCGTGACATAACCTGACGTAGCGTAACAACACTTATCGTGCCATGACCACTGTTGCTGGCCTTCCCAGAGACGAGCAGAGTATTGTAGAACACAGTAGAGCGCAGAAAGTCGCCAAATAGCAAAGTATAGCACAAAAGTCAAAGATATCCTAACCTAACCTGGCAAAACCTGAACTAGCCAAGCGAAGCTTAACTCAAAATAACGTGACGAGTGCACAGTTGCTGGCATACCCAGCATGCCTAACCATACCTAACCCAGCGCCAAGCAGAGCATATTAGAGAACAGTGGAGCGCAGAAATCCATGGAATAGAAATGCGTAGCACAAACGTCGAAGCTATCCAAACCTAACGCAAAGTAACCTAGCCCAGCCGAAAGTAATGGAACGTAGCCTAACGTGCCGCGGCCACTACTGCTGGCCTCTCCAGAGACAAGCGGGCGCTAGGGGAGTAACGCATTGCACAGGTATCGAGCGGACAGCAGTGTATAGCAAAAAATTCAAAGCTTTACTAACCAAGCTAATCCGAACCTAGCTAAGCCATGTGTAACCTGATCCAACCTTGCGTGGCGAAACCACCATAGCTGGACTCCCCAGAGTAAAGCAGAACATACTGGAGCACAGGAGAGATTAGGAGACCACCGAAAAGCAGGGTACACCAAGAAAGCCATATCTATCCAAACCTTACCCAAACAATTGTAACGTAACATATCTCAACCCAACACAACGTAACGGACCGAGGCAACTATTACTGGCTTCCCAGAGTCGAGCAGATTATGGTAGAGCAATGTAGAGCGCAGAAATTCACCGCACATCAGTGTACAGCACAAGAGTCAGAGATATCCCAGCATAAGCCAAACGAACGTAACCTGACAGAGCATAGCCTATCTCGACCTAACGCGCCGCGACCACCGTTTCTGGCCTACACCGATCAAAGCGGGTCATATTCGAACATAGTAGTGTGCAGAAATCCACCGAATAGCAGAGTATAACACATAAGTCGCCGCTGTCCTCTCCTAACATAACCAAACGTAGCATAACAGAACGTAACTGAACTACACCTAACTAACCTATACCACTATTGCTGACCTCCCCAGAGACAAGCTGAATATATTTCAGCGCAGTAGATTACATTCATTCGCGGCGTTTCTGTCGAAAGCACAAAGTTCAAAAATATCCTTACCTAAACTGACCCAACGCAACCCAAACAATCGTTGCCTAACCAAGAATAACGTTACAAGGCGTCTATTGCTGTCTTTCCAGAGCAAAGCAGAACATATCGGATCACAGTGGAGTACCGGAATCCGAATAGCATTGTATAGCGCAAAAGTCGAAGCTACCCTCTCCTAACCTAACCAAACGTAACATATCCATACGTAACCTCACTCAACCTAACGTAGAGCGGCCACTACTACTGGCCACCCCAGAATCGAGCAGAGCAAAGTAGAGTACAGTAAAGCGCAGAAATCCACCAAATGACAGTCTATGGCAAGAAGGTCAAAGCTATCCATACCGTACCCGTATAGACGTAGCCTATCCAAACGAAACCTAACTCAACCTAACTTGCCGTGACCACTATTGCTGGTCTCCACAGTGCCAAGAATAGTATCTTAGAGCATGGTATAGCGCAGAAGTTCACAGAATAGCAGTATACAGCACAAAAGTTAATGCTATCCTCTCCTACACTAACCAAACGAAACATAACCGAACGTAGCATAAATCAGAACAATGTGGCGGGACCGCTATTACTGGCCTTTCCAGAGTCAACCAGAGTATAGAAGAGCAGTACAGAGCGGATAAATACGCCGAATAGCAGTGTATAGGACATAAGTCATAGCTATACTATCCTAAGATGTCAAAACGCAATTAAACCGAACGCAACCTAACTTAGCCTAACGTGCCGGGACCACCATTACCGGACTACCCACAGCGAAGCAGATTATACTAGAGCACGGCAGAGCGCAGAATGCCCCCAATGAGCAGCCAGTAGCTCAAATATCAAAACTAGAGATCACGAGAAGAGACCAGCATTGCTGGCTTCCACAATGCCAAGCAGAGCATACCAGAACACAGTAGAGCGCGGAAATCCGGAAATTTTAGTGCACAGCGCAAAAGCCAAAGATACCCTGTCCTAACCCAAACAAACCTAACCGAACGCAACTTAACACTTCATAACGCGAAGCGGCCACTGTTTCTGGGCTCCCGAAAGCAAAGCAGAGTATATAAGATCACTGTAGAGCGCTGGAATCCACCGAACAGCAGAGTATAACACAGATGTCAAATCTGCCGTAGCATAACCTAGCCAAACATGGCAAACCAACGTAACCTAACACCACCTAACCTACCTATACCACAAATCCTCTCCTCTCTTGAGCTAAGCAGAATATACTAGAGCACAGCGGATCACAGAAGTCTGCGGCGATGAATTGCGAAGCCCAAATGGCAAAGATAACCTAACCCAGCCTAACCTAACCTAACCTAAAGGAACGTAGCATAACTCGGTATAAGGTGCCGGGACCACTATTGCTTCTCTCCCAGAGCCAAACTGAACTTATCAGACAACAGTGGAGCATAGAAATCAACGGAAAGCAGAGTATAGCACAAAAGTCTATGCTATCCTCTCCTAACCTAACCAATCTTACCACAAAAACAGCTAACCTAACTCAAACTAACGTGGAGCGACTACTATTGCAGCCCCCCACCCAAAGTCGTGCAGAGTATCGCAGAGCGCAGTAGCTCGCAGAAATCCACCTTATAACAGTACGTGCCAAGAAAGTCAAAGATATCCGAACCAAAGCATACGAACATAACTTAACCAAACGTAACCTATCTCAACCGACCGTGCAGAGACTACTATTGCTGGCCTCCCCAGCGCCAGGCAGAGCATTCTAGAGCACATTATAGTGCAGTAGTCCACCGAATAGCAGTGTATAGCACAAAAGTCAAATTTACCCTCTCGAACCTAACCAAACGTAGCATACCCAAAGGAATCCTAACAAAACCTAACGTGCCTAAGCCAATATTGCTGGCATCCACATCGCCAAGCAGAACGTATTGGAGGAGAATGGAGAGCAGAAGTCAATAAAATGGCAGTGTATAGCAGAAAGATCAAAGTTATCGAAACGTAACCCATGCCAACATAACCCAACAACACCTATCGTGCCGCGGCCACTATTTCTGGCCACCCCAGAGCAAGGCAGGGTATATTAGAGCATAGTAGAATGGAGTAACCATACGAATATCAGTGTATAGCACAAATGTCATAGCTATCCTATCCTAACTTAACCAATCGAATCATTTGTACCACGAAAGTCGAAGATATGCAGACCTAACACAAGCAAACGTAACCTAACCAAACGTTGCATAACACAACATAACGAGCGGAGACCACTATTTCTGGCCTCCCCAGAGCCTGGCGGAACAAATTAGTGGTGAGTAGAACGCAGAAATCGATAGGGCCGCTGTGCATATCAGAAAATTCTGCGGCACCCAAGCTTAACCCAAACCAACCGAATATACCCAATCATACCCTGACTCAGCCTAAAGTGCCGAGACCGTTATTGCTGCCATCCCCAGAGCCAAGCAGGACATTCTAGAGCACAGTATGGCGGAGTATTCCTCCGAACTGTACTGTACAGCACGAAAGATAAAGTTATCCTGGCCATACTTAGCCTAACCCAACCAAACCGAACGTAACCTGACTCAAAATAAACTGCCGAGACAACTATTGCTGGCCTTCCCGGAGCCAAGCAGAACACACTAGCGGATAGTAGAACGCAGAAACCCATAGAATCGCTGTGTATATAGGTTGAGTCAAAGCTACTCACACGTAACCCGAAACAAACGGAAAATGACCGAACATAGCATAACTCAACCTAACGTGCTGAGACCGCTATTGCTGCCCACCCCAGAGCCCAGCAGGGCATACTACAGCGCAGTTGTGCGCAGGAATCCACCGAATAGCAGTGTTCAGCGTAAAAAAGCTATCCTGTCCAAACCTAGCCTGACGCAACATAACCGAGCATAACCTGTCCCAACATAAAGCGCGAAGGCCGCTATTACTGGCTTTCCCAGTGACAAGCTGAAAACGCTAGAGCACAGTATGGCGCAGAAGTCCACCTAATAGCACACTATAGCACTAAAGTCAAAGCCACCCTCTCCTAACCTGGCTAATCCTACCATAACGGAATATAACTTAACACAAGCAAACGTGCCGCTGCCACCGTTCCAGCCCTCCCTAGTGCCAAGCAGAACACATTTGTGTAGAGTATAATGCAGGAATCCATAGAATCGCAGTTACATCACAAATGTCAAGGCTACCCAAACCATACCCAGACCAAACCAACATAACCAAACATAGCCAAACTGAGCCTACCATGTCGAGAACTATATTGCTGCACTTCCCAGAGACAAGCAGGACATACTAGAGCACGGTATAGCGCAGAAATCCACCGAATAGCAGTGTGCAGCTCATAAGTAAGAGCTATCATTTCCAAACTTCGCCCGACCCAACCGAAGAGAACGTAACCTGAATCAACGTAACCTGCTGAGACCGCTATTGCTGGCATTCCCAGAGTCAGGCCAAGAATATTAGAGCACTGTAAAGCGTAGAAATCCACCTAATAGCAGACAATAGCGCTAAAGTAATAGCTAGCCTCTCCTAACGTAACCAAACTTAACATTACCAAGCGCAACTTAACTGAACGCAACGTGCCGCAACAGCAACTGCTGACCTCCCCAGGGTTAAGCAGAACTCGATAGTAAAGAGTAGAACGCAAAAATCAATAGAATCGCTGTGTAAATCAGAAAAGTGAAGGCTATCCAAATCTAACACAAAAAAAATGGAACGTATCCATACGTAGCATAAAGCAAACAAACTTGCCGAGACCGCTATTGCTGCCCTCTATTTATCCAAGCAGGATATACTAGAGCGCAGTGGAGCGCCGAAGTCCACCATACGTAATTTTACAGTACGAAGCCTATTGCTACCCTAACAAAACATAGTCTAACACAACCTAACCGATCGTTACCTGACTCAACGTAACGTACCGAGACCACCATTGCTGGCCTTCCTGGAGCAAAGCTGAAAGTACTAGAGCACATTAGGGCGCAGGGACCCACCGAATAGCAGACTATAGCACTAAATCCAAAGCTATCCTCTCCAAACGTATCCAATCATAACATAACCAAGCGTACCCTAACACAACCTAACGTGCCGCGACCACTATTTCTTGTCTTCCCAGAGTCAAGCAGAACATCGTAGTGGGGAGTAGAACTTAGAAATCCTTAGAATCGTAGTGCATATCAGAAATGTCAGAGCAACGCAAGCCTAACCGTAAGCAACACAACATAACCAAAAATGGCCTGACACAGCCTTTCGTGCCGAGATCGCTATAGTTGCCAACCGCGGAGCCAAGCAGGACATACTGCAGCCCAGTAGTGCGCAGAATTCCACCGAAGAGCAGAATACAGCACAAAATTTAAACCTATCCTTAACAAACGTAGCCTTACCCAATCTAACCGAACGTAGCCTCTCTCATCAAAACGTGCCGCGACCACTCTTGCTGGCCTTGTCAGAGCAAAGCTGAAACTATTAGACCACGGTAGGTCGCAGAAATCCACCGAACAGCGGTGTATAGAACAAAAGATAAAGCTATCCTTACAAATC
>NW_016959340.1:10623-14321 GCF_001483705.2 Eufriesea mexicana
GAGCCAAGCAGAACACAGTAGTGGAGAGTAGAACGCTCAAATCTATAGAATCGCGGCGTATATCAGGAAAATCAGAGATATCAACTCCTAACCTAAAGAAGCAGAGCATAAGCAAATATTGTCTAACGCAACCTAACGCACCGAGACCGCTATTACTGCCCTCCGCAGATACAAGCCCGGACGTACTAGATCACAGTAGAGCATAGAAATCCTCCGAATTGCAGTGTACAGCACAAAAGTCCTAGCTACAATGACCAAACTTAGACTAACCCAACACAACCGTACGTATCCCAGCTCCACCTAGCGTGCCGCGACCACAACTTCTGGCCTCGCCAGAGCCAAGCAGAACATATTATTGGAGAGTAGAACTCAGAGATCCATAGAATCGCAGTGTACATCAAAAAAGTCAAAGCCACCCTAACCTAACTTACCCTAACCTAACTTACCCTAAACCAAACTAACTGAACGTAACGTGACCAAACGTAATCTATCTGAAGCTCTTGTGCGGCGTCCACTATTGCTGGTCTCTCTGAGGCCAAGCAGGACCCATTAGCGGAGATTAGAGCGCAGAAATCCGTGGAATCGCAGTGTATATCAGAAACGTCAAAGCTACCCAAACCTAACCCAAACCAACAGAGCATATCCAAACATAGCCTAACTAAACCTAAGGTGCCGAGACGGCTATTGCTGCCATCGCTATAGCCAAGCTGGACATACTAGAGCACAGTAGAGCGCAGAAATCCACCGATCGCCAGTGTAAAGTAAAGAACTTAAAGCTATCCTAACAAAGCTTGGCCCGACCCAACCAGACCGGACGTAACTTGACTAAACGTGGCGTGCCGAGGGCACTACTGCTGTCCTGCCCATAGACGAGCAGAATATACTAGAGCACAGTAGAGCGTAGACATCCGCGGAATGGCATTGCATAGTAAAAATGTCAAAGCCACCCTGACAAAACTTAACCTACCCCACCCATACCGAACATAACATAACAAAAAAAAACGGTTCCACGCCCACTGTTGCTGCCCCCCCCCCACAGACAAGCAGAGGGTAGTAGACCAACGCGGAGCGCAGATATGGGCCGAATATCAGTGTATAACACAAAAGTCGAATCTATCCGAACCGAAACCAACCAAGCCTAGCCAAGCCAAACCTAAGCTGACTCAACGTATGGCGCGGAGGCCGCCATTGCTGGACTCCCCAGGGCCAAGCAGAACATGTTAGAGCACAGTAGAGCGCCGAAACCAGCCGTACAGCAGTGTACGGCACAAAAATCAAAACTAACCACTCCTGCCTTGACCAAACGTAAAATAACCAATCGTAGCGTAACTTATCCTAACGTGCCGAAACCAGCAGTGCTGCCCTCCACGGAGACAAGAAGGGCATATTAGAGGAGAGTAGAACACAGAAATCCGCCGTTAACCAGTGTATACCGAAAAAGTCGAAGCTATCCTGAATTATCCAAACCTACCGCAACGTAGCGAAACGTATCCTGACAGAACCTAACGTGCCGCGACGACAAGTCCTGGCCTCCCCAGAGCCAAGCCCTTCATAATAGATGAGAGAGGAGCGCAGATATCCATAGAACAGCAGTGTATAGCAGAAAAGTCAAAGCTACACTACCCTAACCAAAACTACCCTCTACCTTTCGAACGTAACATAACTCAACATAAAGTGCTGGGACAACTATTGCTGGCGTCCACAGAGACATGCAGAACATGCTAGAGGAGAGTAGAGCACAGAAATCCATAGATTAGCAGTGCACAGCTGAAAAGTCAAAGCTGTCATAACCCAAACCAAACTAACCTAACGTAGCCAAGCGTAGCCGTGCTCAAGTTAACGAGCCGCGACCACTATTACTGACCTCCCAATACCCCAGCAGAACATATTAGGGAGGAGAGGCACTCAGAAACTCATAGACTAGCAGTGTATAGCGGAAATCCCGAAGCTCTCCACGCACACCCAATCTAACCAAACCTAACCGAACGCAAGCCAACTTGACATGATGCGCCGAAACCACTGTTGCTGCGCTTCCCGGGACGAAGCAGAATATTAGATCACGGTAGAGCGCAGAAAGCCTCCAAACAGCACTGTGTATCACAAGAGGCAAATATATCCAAACCTAACCTGACTTACCCTATACTAACCGAACACAAAATTATTGGACCTAACGGGCGGAGACCCTGCTGCTGGCCTCTCCATCACCAAGCAGAACGTATTAGAGGAGCGTAGAGAGGAGAAGCACACAGCGCGGCAATCTACGTCAGAAAAGTCAAAGATATACTATCCTAGCCAAACCAAACGTAACATATCCACACGTGGTCTAACACAACATAACGTGCCGTAACTACTATTGCTAGCATCTCCAGTGCGAAGCAGGGAACACTAGAGCAATGTAGAGAGCAGAAATCCACCGAATAGCAGAGTAAAGCTCAAAAGTCAGGGCTACCCTATCCTAACCTAAGCACACGAGCCATAACCAAACGTAATATAACTCAACCTAACGTACCGTGACGACAATTTCTGCCCCACGGGGAAAAAGATTGCATACTAGAGCACAGTAGATCGCAGAAATCCACCGAATAGCAGTACATAACACAAAAGTAAAAGGTACTCTAGCCAAATGCAGCCCAACCGAACCTATCCGAACGCAATCTAGCTCAAATTATCGTGCCAAGGCCACCATTCCTGACCTTCCCAGTGCCAAGCAGAACATACTAGAGCGCAGCAGAGCGCAGAAATCCACCGAACAGCAGTGCATAGCACAAAGGCCACAGCCACCATAGCCAAGCGTGTCCCAACCTAGCATAGACGGACGTAACCTGACTTAACCCAATGCGACGCTGCTACTATTTCTGGCCACCCCGGAGCAAAGCAGAACATACTAGATCTCTGTGGAGCGCAGAAATCCAACGAATTGCAGTGCATAACACGGAAGTGAAGGCTGTCCCAGCCTAACCTAGCCAAACATAGCATAAACGAACCTACGCTAACCCAACATAACGTGACGTTGCCGCTATTGCTCGGCTTCCCAGGGTCAAGCAGAACATAGTAGGGAAACGTAGAGCACAAATATCCGACGAATAGCAGTGTATATCACAAATGTCGTGGAGCCCGTTACCTAACGCAACCTACCCATACGTAGCCTAACACAACATAACATGCCGATACCACAATTGTTGGCCTTCGCAGAATCAAGCTGAATATATTGGAGCAGAGTACTGTGCAGGAATCCGCCGAACAGCAGTGCGCTGCACAAAATTCAATGCTACTCTCTCATAACCCAATCAATCGTAACATAACCGGCCGTAGCCCAACACAATATGACGTGCCGCGACCACTCTTGGTGGTCTACCCAGGGCCAAGCGGAAAATAGCAGAGCACAGTAGAGCGCAGGCATCCACCGAATAACTGTGCACAGTACGGAAGACAAAGCTATAATTACCGAATCCGACATAGCCTAACCAAACCAAACGTAACGTATTACAGCCTAACGTGCCGACACCGCCTATGCTGGCATCCCCAGCGCCAAGCAGAATATACTAGAGCAGAGTAGAGCTCAGAAATCCCCCGCGTTGCAGTGTACAGCAAAATGTTAGAGATACCTAAACCTTACCAGAAACAACGTGAGCTAGCTAAACGTATCATAGCTCAACCTATCGTGCCGAGACAACAATTTCTGGGCTCTGCAGAGCCAG
>NW_016959341.1:0-280 GCF_001483705.2 Eufriesea mexicana
CGATATTAGTCGAAAATGTCAATAAAACTGAATTTTCCATCCAGATACTATAGAATTGCAAAGACCATAGCTGGCCAATTGAATCCTTCCTCCTTATTTATGCAAGGATGTCAGCGCACCACGATATTACGCGAAAATGTCAATAAAACTGAATTTTCCATCCAGATACTATAGAATTGCGCGGCCATAGCTGGCCAATAGAATCTTTCCTCCGTAATTATGCAAGAAAGTTACCTCTCCACGATATGAGACGAAAATGTCAATAAAGTTGAATTTTCGA
>NW_016959341.1:400-635 GCF_001483705.2 Eufriesea mexicana
ATTAAATTTTCCAGACAGATTCTATAGAATTGCAATGGCTATAACACGCCAATGGTATTCTTCCTCCTTATTTATGCATAAATGTTAGCTCACCACGATATTAGTCGAAAATGTCAATGAAATTGAATTTTCGTGCCAGATGCTACAGCGTTTCAATGGCTATAGCCCGCCAAAAGATTCATTCCTCATTATTTATGCAAGAAAGTTAGCTCGACACGATATTTGACGAAAATGT
>NW_016959341.1:688-898 GCF_001483705.2 Eufriesea mexicana
GCACGCCAATAGAATCTTTCGTCCACATTCATCCAAGAAAGTTAGCTCACCTCGATATTAGTCGAAAATGATAATAGAATTGAATTTTCCAGCCAGATTCCATAGCATTGCAGTGGCTATAGCTCGCCAGTAGAATCTTTCCTCCTGACACACGCAAGGATGTCAGCTCACCACGATATTAGTCGAAAATGTCAATAAAATTGTATTTTC
>NW_016959342.1:0-998 GCF_001483705.2 Eufriesea mexicana
ATTTTGAAAAGACCTATTCTCTGACATGTAGATGGCTGTACCAGCCATTGGATTGAAGGCGTTTAGCGTTGAATACACCATGATACAACAGATTATAGATTTTGAATAGACCTATTCCCAGGCAAGTAGATGTCTGTTCTTGCCATTGGATTGAAGGCGTTTAGCGTTGAATACACCATGATACAACAGATTATAGATTTTGAATAGACCTATTCCCAGGCAAGTAGATGTCTGTTCTTGCCATTGGATTGAAGGCGTTAGGCGATCTATTCACCAAGCAATATCAGGTTATAGATTATGAATAGACCTATTCTCTGGAAAGTAGATGGCACTACTTGCCATTCGATTCGATGCGATAGGTGATCTATTCACCAAGCTATAAAAGACAATGTATTTTGAATAGACCTATTCTCTGGCAAGTAGGTGGACATACTTGCCATTGGATTCAAGGCGTTAGGCTAACTATTCACCAAGTTATAACAGTCTATAGATTTTCAGTGGACATATTCTCTGCCAAGAAAGTGGCTGTACTTGCCATTGTATTGAAGGCGTTGGGCGACCTATTCACCAAGCTACAATGGATAATATATTTTGAATAGGCCTATTCCCAGGCAAGTAGATGTCTGTACTTCCCATTGGATTGAAGGTGTTAGGAGTTCTATTCACCATGGTATAAGAGATTATAGGTTTTGAATAGACTTATTCTCTGGCAAGTAGATGGCTGTTCTTACCATTGGATTGAAGGCGTTATGCCATCTTCTCACCATTCTATAACAGGTTATAGACTTTGAATAGACCTATTCTCTGGCAAGTAGATGGCTGTACTTGCCATTGGATTGAAGGCGTCAGGCGATCTATTTACCAAGCTATAACAGGTTATAGATTTTGAATGGAACAATTCTCTGGCAAGTGGATGGCTGTACTTGCATACTTTCAAGGCGATAGGCGACGTATTCACCAAGCTAGAACAGATTGTATACTTTGAATAGACCTATTCT
>NW_016959343.1:0-539 GCF_001483705.2 Eufriesea mexicana
CAGGAATAGTGGTCGTCGTACGTTAGGTTGAGTTATGTTACGCTTAGTAACATTAGGATGGGACGTATTAGGATAGGGTTGCACTGACTTTTGCGCTATACTATGCTATGCGGTGGGTATCTGCACGGCAGTGTGCTCTAGTATGTTCTGCTAGGCTCTGGTTAGGAGAGCAACAGTGGTCTCGGCACTTCATGTTGAGACGTACTACCACTGGTTTGGTTAGGTTGGGTCAGGTTATGTTCGGATATCTTTGACTCTTCTGCTATTCACTACAATGCGGTGGATTTTTGCGCACTACCGTGCTCTAGTACACTCTGCTTGTCTCCGTGGATGCCAGAAATAGTGGTCTCGTCACGCTAGGACGTGCTAAGTTACGTTTGGTTGTGTTACGTTTGGCTAGGTTTGTATGGGCTACTTTAACCTTTGAACTTTACACCGCTGCTCCGGGGATTTCTATGACTTACTGTGCTATACTACATTCTGTTTGGCTCTGGGAAGACCAGGAGCAGAGGTCACGTCACGTCATGTTGAGTTATGCT
>NW_016959344.1:0-896 GCF_001483705.2 Eufriesea mexicana
AGGTGGGTTCCTGCCGATTACAGTGCTCTAGCGCTTTCAGCTATTCTCTGGGAAGGCCAGCAACAATGTTCTCGGGACGCTACGTTGTGTCATGTTGCGCTCGGATATGTTGGGCTGGGCTAAGCTTGGTTAGGACAGCTTCAGCTATTGTGCTGTGCACTGGAATTCGATGGATTTGTGCGCTCTGCTGTGCTCTAGCATGCCCTGCTTGGCTCTTGGGATTGCAGCAACAGCGGTCTCTGCACGTTATATATAGTTACGCTATGTTTGGTTATGTTCTGTTTGTTTCGGTTAGGTATGGGTACATACGACTTTCCCGTTATACACTGCGATTATATGGATTTCTGCGTCCTACCCTCCACTGATGTGTCTTGCTTGGGTCAGGGGACGACAGAAATTGTGGTCGCCGCACGGAAGGCTGAGTTTGGTTACGTTTGGTTATGTCACGGTTGGTTTGGTTGGGTGAGGTAGCTTTGACCTTAGTGCTAGTGTCTTCTACTAGGTGGATTTCTGCGACCAAGAGTGCTCTAATGCTTTCGGTTTGGCTCTGGGAAGGCCAGCAATGTTGTTCGCGGCACGTCATTTTGTGTCGGGTTACATTCGGTTAGGATGGGTTAGGCTAGGTTGGGGTGGGATAGCTACAACTTTCGTTCTGTACACTGATAAGTGGTGGATATCAGCGCTCTACTGCGCCCTAGTATGCCCAGCTTGGATCTGGGCAGGGCAGCAATAGCGGCCTCGGCATGTTGGGTTGAGTTAGGCTATGTTTGTCTATGCTGGGTTGGCTTGGGTTAGGCTTGGGCAGCAGTGATTTTTCTAATATACACAGCGAACCTATGGATTTCAGCGCCCTACTCTCTACTAATATACTCTGCTTGGCGCTGCGGAGGCCAGTA
>NW_016959345.1:0-573 GCF_001483705.2 Eufriesea mexicana
CAAACGTAGCCTAACTCAGCCTAACCCGCCGAGACCACCATTGCTGGAATCGCCAAAGCCAAGGAGAGCATATTAGAGCACAGTGTGTAGCAGAAGTTCTCCGAATAGCGGTAAAGGGAACAAAAGTCAATGCTAACCTCTCCTACCCTAACCAAACGCAACATAACCAAAACGTAGCCAAAATAAAACTAAAGTGGCGGGACCACTATTACTGGCCTCCTCAAAGCCGAGCTGATCATAGTAGAGCAATGTTCAGCGTAGAGATACGATGAATAGCGGTGTATGCACAAAAGTCACAGCTATGCTATCTTAACCTGTCCAGACGTCATATAACCAAACGCAATCTAACATAACATAAAGTGCCGAGACCACGATCGCTGGATTCCCCAGAGCCAAGTGGAATATACTAGAGAACAGCAGATCGCAGAAATCAACCGAATGGTAGCGTATAGCACAAAAGTCAAAGACATACTCAGTTACCTAACCCAACCTAACCTAACCTAACCAAATATAATCCAACTAAACCTAAAGAACTGCGAGCAGTATTGTAGGCCTCCACAAAGCCAAGCAGAG
>NW_016959346.1:0-1011 GCF_001483705.2 Eufriesea mexicana
ATGCGGTGGATTTCTGCAATCTACAGTACTCCTCTGAATCCTGCTTGGCTCCAGGCAGGCCAGTAATCGTGTTCTCGGCACGTCAGGTTATGTTAATTTGCGTTCGGATATGCTACGTTTGGTTCGGCCACGATAGGTTTTCTTAGGCTTCTGAGCTATAAACCGCTATTCGGTGTGCAATTGCGCTCTACAATGCTCGAATATGTTCTGCTTGGCTCTGGGGAGGGCAGCAATAGTGGCCTCGGCAGGTTAGTTTGGGTTAGGTTACGTGCGGCTTGTGTAGGTTAGGTTAGGTTTGGTTAGGATAGCTTTGTCTTTTGTGCTGTACACTGCTATTCGTGCCATGTCTGCCCTCTGCATTGCTCTACTAGCCTCTGCTTGTCTCTGTGGAAGTCACAATCTGTGGAAGTCACCAATAGTGGTCCTGGCACGCCTGGTTTGGTTAGGTTACATTTGGTTGGGTATGATATGCTAAGTTTGGTTATGATGGTATTAACATTTGTGCGAAACGCTGCTATTCGTTGGGTTTCTGAGCTTTGCTGTGCTCTAGTATATTCTGCTTGGCTATGTGGATGCCAGGGGCAGTGCTCGCAGCACGTTAGGCTGAATTAGGTTGCGTTCGGTTGTGTATCGTTTGGTTACGTTAATATCGTATAACTTAAGCTATTGTGCTATACTCAGCTATTCGCCAGATTTCTGCGCTCTGCATTGATCTGTTATACCATGCTCGACTCTGGAGAAGCTAGTAATAGTGATCCCGGAAATTGAGGTTGCGTTAGGCTACATTTGGTTAGGTCACGTTCGCTAGGGTTATGCTTCGATAGGCTCGGCTTTCGTGGTATACACTGTTATTCAGTGGATTCCCGTGCTCTACTGCGCTCTACTGTACCCTATTCGTCTCTGAGAAGGCCAGCAGTAGTGTTACGTTGGCGTCACGCAAGCATCTGTTGTAATAGTTTCGGTTACGTTAGGTTAAGCTGCGTTAGGCAATGGTAGCTTTGACTTTCCTGT
>NW_016959347.1:0-1035 GCF_001483705.2 Eufriesea mexicana
CGAAGCCTAACCAAACGTAGCATAACTGAACCTAATTTCACGAGACCAATATTTCTGGCCACCTAACAGTCGAGCTGAATGGATAGGGAAATGCAGCGCGTAGAAATCCACCAAATAGCATTGTGTAGCACAAAAGTCATAGCTGTCCTCTACAAACCAAACCAATCGTAACATACACAAACGAAACATAACTCAACCGAATGAACCGCGACTGCTATTGCTGGCCATCCCAGAGTTAAGCAGAGCACTGTAGAGCGCTGTAATCCACCGAGTAACTGTGTATACCACGAAGGTTGAAACAATGCAAGCCTAACCCAAACCATTATGACCTAGCCATGCATAGCTTAAATAAACCTAGCGTGCCGAGACCACCATTTCTGGCCGCTCCAAAGCCAGGCAGAGCATATTGGAGCACAGTAGAGTGCAGAAATCCGCCGAACAGCATTGTATAGCTCAAAAGTCAAACATACCCTTCCCTGCCTTGCCAAACGTAACACAAACAAATGTAGCCAGCTCAAACTAGCGTGGCGAGACCACTACTGCTGCCCTTCCCATCGTCCAGCAGAGTAAGGTAGAGCAATGTAGAGCGCAGAAGTCCACCGAATAACAGTGTCTAGCACAAATGTCAGAGTTCCCTCTCCTAAATTAGCAAAACGTAGCGAAACCAAACGTAACCTAAGAGAACCTAGCGTGCCGAGACCACGACTGCTATTCTCCCCAGAGCAAAGCATAACATATCAGACAGGAGTTGAGCTTAGAAATCAGTAGAATCGCAATATATAGCAGAAGACTCAGATATACCCAACCTAACCAAAACCAACATATCATATCCAAACGAAGCCAAAATCAACATAACGCGCCGCAGCCGCCATTGCTGGACTCCCCGGGGCCAAGCAGGATAAGGTAGAGCTAAGTAGAGCGCAAAAATCCTCCGAATGACAGTGTATACCGCGAACGCCAAAACTATCCCATCCGAACACAATTAAACATAACATAACCGATCGCAGCCTAACTCAACCTAACGTGCCGAGACCG
>NW_016959348.1:0-285 GCF_001483705.2 Eufriesea mexicana
AATCCTCCGAATAACAATCCTTGCCGAGAAGGTCAAAGCTCCCCAAATCTAATGCATACAACCGTAGCATAAGCTAGCGCAACATAACTCATCCTGCTGTGTCGAGACCACTACTGCTGGTCGCACCGGAGACAGGCAGAGCACATTAGAGCTCAGTATAGAGTAGAAGTTACACCAATAGAAATGTATGGCGCAAAAGCCAAAGTTACCTTATCCTAGCCCAACCTAACGTATCATAACCAAGCGCAACATAATCCAACCTCACATGCCTAGACCACTTTTGCT
>NW_016959349.1:0-622 GCF_001483705.2 Eufriesea mexicana
TGTTACCTTGCTTTGGGTTACGTGCGGATAGCTTCGACATATGTGCTCAACATTGACATCCTACGGACCTCTGTGCTCTACTGTGCTCTATCATATTCTTCTTGCCTCTGGGGAAGCCAGCAATAGTGGTCGCGGCACGTTAGGTTTAGTTACTCTACATTTGGCTAGGTTCGGTTACTTCTGGTAAGGAGAGGATATCTTTTACTTTTGTGCTTTTCATTGCAATTTGGTGACCTTCTGCGCTATAGTGTGTCCTAGTATACTCCACTCGACTCTGGGGATGCCAGCATTAGTGGTCATGGCACGACAGTTTGTGTCAGGCTACGTTTCGCTAGGTTTGGTTACGTTGTGTTAAGTTGGGATAACTTTGTCTTTTGTGGTACACACTGCTATCCTACGGACTTCTAGGTCCCTCTTCGCGCTACCGCACACTGCTTTTATCTATGGGCGCCGGGAATGGTGCTCTGGGCACGTTAGGTTCAGGCATATTACGCTTTGTTTGGCCTGGCTTGGTTTGGCTTGACTAAGATGGTTTGACTCTTGAGCTCTAAATTGCTATTCGTACTATTTCAGCGTACTGCATTGCTCTGCTATACTCTGCTTCGCCCTCGCGAGGCGAGCA
>NW_016959350.1:0-219 GCF_001483705.2 Eufriesea mexicana
TCTGCAGCATTGCAATGGGTATATCACTCGCAAAGGACCTTTCCACTTTACTTATGCAAGGAACTTAGCTCACCACGATTTTAGGAGAAAATGACAACAAAATTGTATTTTCCAGGAAGATTCTATACCATACCAATGCCTATAGCACGCCACGAGAGTCCTTCCTCCTTAATTATGCGAGAAAGTTAACTCACCACGATATTAGTCGGAACTGTCAAT
>NW_016959350.1:276-501 GCF_001483705.2 Eufriesea mexicana
ACGCCAATAGAATCTTTCCTCCTTGTTTACGCAAGAAAGTTAGCTCGCCACGATATTAGTCGAAAATGTCAATAAAATTGTCCTTTCCGGGCAGATTCCATAGCATTGAAATGTCTATAGCACGCCAATTGCATCATTCCCCCTTATTTATGGCAGAAAGGTTTCTCACCACGACAGAAGTAAAAAATGGCAATAAAATTGGGTTTTCCACCCAGATTATGCAGC
>NW_016959351.1:0-883 GCF_001483705.2 Eufriesea mexicana
CCCTCCTTATTTATGCAAGATAGGTGGCTCACTACGATGTTTGACGAAAATGTCAATAAATTTCAATTTCCCAAACACATTGGATATCAATGCAATGGCTATAGCACGCCAATATTATCTCTCCTCCTTATATATGCGAAAGAGTCAGCTCAACACAATATTAGCCGGAAATGACAATATAATTGAGTTTTTCAGCCACATTCTGTAGCATTGCAATGGCTACAGCTCGCCAATAGTATCTTTCCTCCTTTTTTATGCAAGAAAGCTAGCTCACCACGATAGATTAGTCGAAAATGTCAATAAAATTTTATTTTCCAGGAGGATTCTATAGCATTCAATGCCTATAGCACGCCAATAGTTTCTTTCCTCCTTATATATGCAAGAAAGTCAGCTCACAAAGATGTTAGCCGAAAATGTCAATAAATTTGAGTTTTCCATAGACATTCTATATCAATGCAATGGCTATAGCACGCCAATAGTATCTTTCCTCCTTATTTTTGCATGAAACTTAGCTCACCGCTATATTAGCCGGAAATGTCAATAAAATTGAGTTTTCCAGCCCCATTCTAAAAGCATTGCAATGGATATAGCACGCCAAAAGTATCTTTCCTCCTTTCCAATGCAAGGAAGATTGGTCACCACGATATTAGTCGAAAATGTCAATAAAGTTGAATTTTCCTGCCGTATTCTATAGCATAACGACCGCTGTAGCACTCCAATTGTATCCTTCCTACTTATTTATGAAAGAAAGATAGCCCACCACGATATTAGTCGAAAATGTCAATAAAATTGAATTTTCCAAACACATTCTATATCAGTGCAATGGCTATAGCGCGCCAGTAGTATCTTTCCTCCTTGTTTAAGCGAGAAAGTTAGCTCACCA
>NW_016959351.1:2171-2428 GCF_001483705.2 Eufriesea mexicana
TCAATGGTAATAGCACGCCAATAGAATCTTTCCTCCTTACTTATACAAGAAAGTTAACTCACCACGATATTAGTCGTAAATGTCAATAAAATTGAATTTTCCAGCCAGGTTCTACTGCATTGCATTTGCTACAGCACGCCAAAAGTATCTTCCCTCCTTACCTACGCAGGGAAGTTAGCTCACCACAATATTACCCGGAAATGTCAATAAAATTTAGTTTTTCAGCCACATTCTAAAGCATTGCAATGGATATAGCA
>NW_016959352.1:0-1715 GCF_001483705.2 Eufriesea mexicana
TGTGGGAAATCACACTCTGCATGTCTCTGTGGACACCAGGAATAGACCTCTCTACAGGTAAGGTTGAGTTAAGCTACGTTTGGTTTGGTTAGGTTTGGTTAGGCTTGGGCAGGTTAGCTTTGAGTTCTGTGCTTTACACTCATATTCGTTGGGTTTCCACGCTCTACGTTGCTCCATAATGCTCTGCTCAACTCTGGGGAGGACACTAATATTGGTCTCGGCCCGTTAGATTGAGTTACGCTACGTTTGGTTGCGTTAAGTCAAGTTGGGTTAGGTTTGGATAGATTTGACTTTCGCGGTTTACACTGTCTTTCGGTGGATAATGTTCCCTGCTTGGCGCTGCGGAGGCCAGCACCAGAGGTATCGGCACGATAGGTTGAATTATGTTACGTTCGGTTATGTTACGTTCGGTTAGTTTAGGATAGGGTAGCTTTGACTTTTGCGCTACGCGCGGCTATTCGGTTGATTTCTGCGCTCTTCATTGCTCTACTATTCTCCGCTCTACTCTGGGGAGACCAGCAACAGTGGTCTCGTCACGCTGGGTTAAGTTAGGTCACTTCTCTTTCTACAGCGTTTGGATATGTTATTATACTATAGAATTGACTTCTATTCTGTAGGCGGCAATTCGGCGGGCTTCTGCGTTCTATATTTTACTGCTATAGTCTGCTCGACTCTAGGAAGTCCAGTAATAGTTGTCTCTACACGTTAGGTTGAGTTAGGCTACGTCTGGTTAGGTTATGTTTGCTTGTGTTATGCTTGGATATCTATGACTATCGTGGTATAAACTGTTATTCGGTTCATATTTGCGCTCTACTGTGCTCTACTGTACACTGCTTGGCTCTGGCGTGTCCTGCAATAGTGAGGCTTGCTATGGTGAGTTAGGCTACGTTTGTTCAGGTTATATTTGTTTGGGTTAAGTTTGGATGCATTTTACTTTTCTGCTGCTCACACTAGAAGCTCTGAAAGCTGCTCTGGAGAGGCCAGCAATCGTGGTCTCGGCACGTTAGATTGTTATATGCCACTTTCGGTTATTTTACGTTTGGTGAGGTTAGGATAGAATAGTTTGGACATCTGTGCTATACACTGCTATCCACCGATATCTGCGCTCTACTGCGCCCAAATATTCTCTGTTTGGCTCTGGGGATGCTCGCAGTAGTGGTCTCGGCGCGTCACGGTTAGTTACCATACGTTCGCATATGACAAGCTTGGATATATAGTGACAGAGTGCTCTAGGCCTTCGTGCTGTTCACTGCCATTGTGTGGATTTCTGCGCCCTGCCGCGCTCCAATATCTTCTGCTTGGCTCTAGGGTGGACAGTAATAGTGAAATCGGCACGTTGGTTTGTGTTATGTTACGTTTGGTTAGGTTAGGCTAGGTCAGGTTATGCAAGGATATCTACGGCTTGTGTACTATTCGCTACAAAGCGATGGATTTCTGCGCTACACGGCACCTTGGAAAATGCTGCGTTTGGTTATGTTAGACTATTTCAGGTTAGGTTAGGGTGTCCGCGGCATTTGTGCTGTTCACTCATATGCGGTGGACTTCTGGGCTCTACTGTGCTCTAGCACTTTCCGCTTGTCCCAGCGGAGAGCAGTAGCGGTCTCGGCAAGTTAGGTTGTGATATGCTTCGTTCGGGTATGTTTCTTTTAGTTAGGTTAGGATATGGTAGTTCAGACATTTGTGCTTCACACTGCTATCCGCGGATTCCTGCGCTC
>NW_016959353.1:0-561 GCF_001483705.2 Eufriesea mexicana
GATATATTTATGGATGTGCGTGGGGATGTATGTCCAGATATATGGATGGATGGATGTATGGATATTTGGAAGGACGTACGTATGGATGGATGGTCGCATAGGTGGGTGGATGTACGCATGGATGGATGTATGGAAGGATGGATGTATGAATGGGTGTGTGGATGGACGGATGTGTATGTGGATGGATGGATTTATGGATGGATGGATGTACGTATGAATGTGTGGATGGATGGATGGACGGACGCATGGATGGATGGATGTGCGCATGGATGGATGTATGGATGGATGGATGGATGGATGGTTGGTTGAATGTATGGATGTGTGTATGTATGGAAGGATGGATGATGTGTATGGATGGATGAACGTGTGGATGGATGGTTGTATGAATGAATGTATGTATGGATGGATGTATGAACGGACGTATGTATGGATGTATTGACAACTGTATGGATGGATATATGTATGAATGTTTGTATGTATGTATGTATTGATGTATGAATGGACGTGTGCATTTATGAATGTAGCGATGTATATATGGTTGTATGTATGGAAGTATGTATG
>NW_016959354.1:0-1594 GCF_001483705.2 Eufriesea mexicana
CGAAACGCAACTACTCCTAACGTGCCGAGGCCACTATTGCTGCCCTCCTCAGAGCCAAACAGAAAATATTAGAGGAGAGCAGGGCGCAGAAGTCCATGGAATCGCAGAGCATAGCGCTATAGTCGAATTCAACCTATCCTAACATTGCCAAACGTAACATGACCGCACGTGGCTGAATCAAACTTAACGCGCCGAGGACACTGTTGCTGGCATCTCCAGAGCCGAGCAGAATATACTAGAGCACAGTAGAGCGCAGTAACCAACCGCATTGCAAAGAATAGCACAAAAGTGGAAGGTATTTTAATCCAGCATGTCTTAACCTAGCCCAACCGAACGTAGCCTAGCACAACGTATAGTGCAGGGGCAACCATTGGTAGGCGTCCCAGAGACACGCCGAGTATGTTAGAGCAATGTAGAGCGCTGAAATCCACCGAATAGCAGTGCATATCACAAAAGCCAGAGCATTGCTGCCCTAAAATAACCAAACGTAACATAACAATACATAGCATAACTCAACATCACGCGACGAGACTACTACTGCTGGACTGCCCAGATCCAAGCAGAGCATGTTACAGTAATGTAGATCGCAGGAAACCACCGAATAGCTGTGTACGGCGCAAAAGTTGAAGCTGCACTCTCCTAACCTGACCAAACGTAGCATAACCAAACGTAACGTAGCTCCGACTGCGGTGCCAGCGCCACTATTGCTGGCCTCACGAGAGCTAAGCAGAGTACGGCAGAGCAACGTAGGGCGCTGAAACTGACAAAATAGCAATGTATGGCACAAAAGTCAAGCTATCCCATTCAAACCTAACCAAACCATGACTAACCAGACGTAACGTACCTCAAACTAACTTGCCGCTGCCAATATTCCTGGCGTCTACAGACACAAGCAGAGCGTGTTAGCGCACAGTACAGCGCAGACGTCCATAGAATAGCATTGTGTAGCACAAGAGTCAAAGCTATACTCTCCTAACCTCACCAGACGTAACGGAACCGAAAGTAACTCAACTCAACCTAATGCGCCGAGACCACTATTGCTAGCCTCCACAGAGACAATGAGAATATACTAGAGCACAGTAGAGCCCAGTAATCCATCGCAATGCAGCGAATATCAGAAGTGTGAAGGATACCCTAATCCAACCTGTCCAAACCAGAACCTAACCCAACCGAAAGTAGCATAACTCAACATAATGTACAGAGGTTAGAATTGCTGTCCTTCACAGAGCCAAGCAGAGCACATTAGAGCGCAGTAGAGTGCAGAAGTCGACCGCATGGCCGTGTACAGGCAAAAGACGAAGGTATCCCATCCTAACCTAACCTAAAGTTACCGAACCAAACGAAGCATAGCTCAACCATACGTGACGCGGCCGTTACTCCTGGCATGCCCGGAGACAAGCAGAGTGTGATGATGCACAATGGGGCGCGGAGGTCCATAGAATTGCCGTGTGGCGCAAAAATCATAGATAACCCATCCTAACCCAACCTAACATGCCCAAAGTGAACATATTATAACTCAACCTAGCGAACGGCTTCCACTATTGGTGGCCTCTCCGGGACCAGGCGGGCATATTATGGGACAGTATGGGCAGAA
>NW_016959355.1:0-652 GCF_001483705.2 Eufriesea mexicana
TACTTTGCCCTACTATGCTCTGCCCGAATCCGTGAAGTGCAGCAAGAGCGTTCGTGGCAAGTCGTATTGGCCTATGTTCATTTATTGGGCAATAACGGTGAAAGCACGCTTCGTTGGGTTAGGTTACTTATGACTTCGTTAGGTATAGCACGCTTCGTTGGGTTAGGTTACTTATGACTTCGTTAGGTTACGTCAGGTTATGTTAGGATATATTCGACTTTTGCGCTTCATACTAGAGCGCGGCGTATCTCAGCGCTCTAATGTGCGCTAGTATAGTCGGCTTGGCTCTGCGGAGGCCAGCAATGGTGGTAGCGGCACGTTGCGTTGTGCTATGCTACGCCTGGTAAGGTTATGTTTGGTTAGGTTAGGCTAGGACATTTGTGACTTTTGTTCCGTACACTGCAAGTCTATGGGTTTCTACGCTCTGCGCTGCTGTACTATACCCTGCTCGAATCTGGGGAGGCCAGTAATAGTGGTCGCGTCACGACAGGTTGAGTTAGAATACTTTCGGTTACGCTAGGTAACGTTGCCTTCGGTTAGGGCAGCTTTGCGTGTCCTGCTATATGCTGTTATTAGGTGGAATTCTGCACTCTACTGTGCTCTATCGTATTCTGCTTGTAGCAGTTTGCGCCAGAAGCAGTGGTCGCGATAC
>NW_016959356.1:0-539 GCF_001483705.2 Eufriesea mexicana
ACGGCAGAAAAGTCACAGATACCCAAACCTAATCCAAACTACCCTAACCTAAGCTAACCTAGCTAAACAAAACGTAAAGTGCAGCGACCACAATTGCTGGCCTCCCCAGGCTCTAGCAGATAAGAGTATAGCCCAGCGGGGGGCAGGAATCCACCGAATATTTGTGTATAGCGCGAAAGTCAAAGCTACCCTAATCAAACATTACCTAACCTAACCTAACCAAACATAACCTAACTAAACCTAGAGTGCCACGGGCACTATTGCTATCATCCCGGGAGTCGCGCAGAGTATAGTAGAGCAATATAGAGCGCAGGTATCCACCGAGTAAGTTGCAGTGTACAGCGCAGAAGTCGAAGCTACCATAACCAAACATTACCTAACCAAACCTAACCAAACGCAACGTTACTGCACCTACCGTGCCGCTTCCACTATTGCTCTCCTCCGCAGGGCCAAGCTGTACATAAAGAGGAGAGTATGGGCAGAAGTGAATAGAGTCGCAGTGTACAGCAGAAAGACAAAGCATATCCGAACCTAACGCA
>NW_016959357.1:0-2671 GCF_001483705.2 Eufriesea mexicana
CCCAGAGACGAGCTGGTCATATTAGAGCAACGTAGAGCGGACAAATCATCCGAAAAGCGGTGTATAGCTCAAAAGTTAAAGCAACCTCATCCTAATCGACCAATCGTAAGATAAACCGGCGTAACAGGACACAAGCTGACGTGCCACGAAAGCCTTTGCTGGCCTGACGAGAGCTAGGCAGAGTATAGCAGAGGTACGTACGACACCAGGATAGTCGAGTAGCTATGTCTTGCAAAAAAGTACGAGATGTCATAACCTAACCTGAACTAACACAGCCTAACCGAACGTAACCAATCCGTAACTAACGTACCTAGCCCACAAATGCTGGTCTCCCCATTGGCAGGCAGAACATACTAGAAGTGAGTGGAACGGAGAGGTATATAGAATGGCAGTGTATAACGCGATAGTCGAACATATCCGAACCAAACAGGATCAAAGCTGTCCTAACTAAACGAAACCTACCTCAATCTAACGCGCCGCGGTCACAATTTCTGGAATTCCCAGAGCAAAGCAGGGATCATTACATCACAGTAGAGCGCAGAAATCCACGGAAGAGCAGTGTACAGCGCAAAAGTCAAGGCTAACCTAGCCTAACCTAACCAAACATAACAAAACCAGACGTAACATAACTCACACTAACGCGCGTAGGCTACTATGGCTGACCTGCCCAGAGCAAAGCAGGGCATACTAAAGCACAGAGGAGCGCAGAGATCAACGGTATGGCAGCGAATATCGCGAATATCAAAGCTATCCATACCTTACACAGACTTACTTAACGTAACGAAGCGTAACCTAGCTCAACCCAACGTGCCGAGACCACTATTGCTGGACTCCCCAGAGCCAAGCAGAATAAACTAGAGCACAGTAGCGCGCAAAAGGCCACCAAGAAGCTGTGTACAGCACAAAAGTCGAAGGTATCCTAACCCAACCTGACCTAACCTAACATAACCAAACGTAGAATAACTAAACGTAGCGTGCCGAGACCTCTATCGCTGGGCTCGCCAGAGCCGAGCAGACCATATTAGAGCAAAGTAACTCGCAGAAATACACCGCATAGCAGCGTGTAACACAAAAGACAAAGCCATCTTAAACAAGCGTAATCTAACTTAACGTAGCCAAACGTAACCTAATACAGCATATCGTGCCAAGATGGCTATTGCTGGTCTCCCCAGAGTCAGGCCGAGTATACTAGAGCAATGAAAAGCGCCGAAATCCGCCGAATGGCAGTTTAAAGCACAAAAGGCAAAGCTGTCTCATCCTAACACAACCAAACCTAACATTAGCAGACGTAACGTAACCCATCCTGACGTGTTACGAAAGCTAATGCTGGCCTCGCGAGAGCCGAGCAGAGTACAGTGGAGCAACGTAGAACGCTGAAATAGCCCGAATAGTAGCGTACAGCGAAAAATGTAAGAGGTAACCTAACCTAATCTGACCAAGCCTAACCTAATCAAGAGTAACCAATCCAAACCTAACCTGCCTAACCCACAATTGCCCCCCCCCCGCTACCAATCGGGGCATAGTAGAGAAGGGTAAGGCGCAGAGGACCATGGGATGGCGGTTTGTAGCACGAAGGTCAAAGATACCCTAACCTAATCCAAACGAACCTACTAAAACCAAACGTACCATAACACATCCTAACGCACAGCGGCCAATATTTCAAGCATTTGCATATCGAAGCAGTGGACGTTAGGTCACAGCAGAGCGCGGAATTCAGCCGTACAGCGGAGTATAGCACAAATGTCACAGCTAGCTTATCCCACCCTGGTGGAACGTAACTTATTGAAACGTAACATATTCCATCCTGACCTGCCGAAACCACTATTGCTGCACGCCCCAGAGCCAAGCATAATATATTAGAGCACAGTGGAGCGGAGGAATCCACCGAACATCAGTGTATGCCACGAAAGTAAAATCTATCCGAACCTAACCCAAACAAACATAACGTAGCCAAACGTAGCCTGCTAAACATAAAGTGCCGAGGCTACCATTGCTCGCCTCCCCATAGTTGAACGTAGTATAGCAGAGCAACGAAAGGCGTAGAAATCGACCGAATAGAAGTGTATAGCACAGAAGTGAAGGCTACATTGTCCTGACGTATACAAACGTAATACAATCAAGTGCGGCTTAGGTTAACGTAACGTGCCGACTGGCCTCCCCTGCGCGAAGCGGAACATATAAGATCACATTGGAGCGCAGTAATCCTGCGCACGGCAGTGTACAGCACAAAAGTCAAGGGCATTCTAACACAACCTGTCTCAAGCTAACCTAATCGAACGTAGCCTGACTGATCAAAACGTGCCGCGACCACTACTGCTGGCCTTCGCATAGCCAAGCATAATATACTAGAGCACAGTGGAGCTTAGGTATCCACCGAATAGCAGTGTACAGGACAAACGTCTATGTCATCCTTACCACACTTAACCTGACCTAACCGAACAAAACGTACCACGTCGCAATCAGGCTCGCCGCGTCCACCATTGTTGGCCTCTCCAGAGCGTAGCGGAACATATAACAGCACAGTGGAGGCCAGAAATTAACCGCATGGCAGTGTATACCAAGAAAACATAGCTATCCGAATCTTACCCCAACTAACCTAACCCAGTCGCATGTAGCACAGCTCAATCTAACGTGCCGCGACCACTATTGTTTGCCTCCCCTGGACCTAGCA
>NW_016959358.1:0-551 GCF_001483705.2 Eufriesea mexicana
ATCTACTTGCATGGGAATAGGTCTATTCAAAATCTATAACCTGTTGTAACATGGTGAATAGATCGCCTCACGCCTTGAAGCCAATGGCAATTACAGCCATCTACTTGCCAGAGAATAGGTCTATTAAAAATCTATAACCTGTTATAGCTTGGTGAATAGATCGCCTAACGCCTTCAATCCAGTGGCAAGTACAGCCGTCTACTTGCCAAAGAATATGCCTATCCATCCAAGTTCTATAATCTGTTAAAGCTTGGTGAACACGTCGTGTAACGCCTTCAATCCAATGGCAAATTCAGCCATCTACTTGACAGAGGATAGGTCTATCCAAAATCTATAATCTGTTATTGCTTGGTGAGCACGTCGCGCAACGCCTTCAATCCAATGGCAAGTACAGTCATCTTCTTGCCAGAGATTAGACCTATTCAAAATATATAATCCGTTATTGCTTGTTGAATACTTCGGCTAACGGCTTCAATTCAATGGCAAGAACAGCCTTGTACTTGCCAGAGAATAGGTCTATTCAAAATATATAACCTGCTACAGCTTGGTGA
>NW_016959359.1:0-1232 GCF_001483705.2 Eufriesea mexicana
CATTAGTCGAAAAAGTCAATAAAATTGAACTTTTCCGGCAGTTTCTATTGCAATACAATGGCTCTATCAAACCTATTGAATCTTTCCTTCGCATTTATACAGATAAGTTTTCTCGCCACGATATTAGTCGAAAATGTCGATAAAATTTAACTTTTCAGTGTGATTCTATAGCAATGCAATGGTTATAGCAAACCAATAGAATCTTTCCTGGTTATTTACGCCGACAGGATAGCTCACCACAATACTAGACGAAAATGTTAATAAAATTGAACTTTTCAGCCAGATTCTAATGCAATGCAATGGCTATATCAAACCTATAGAATGTTTCCTTCGCATATATACAGAAAAGTTCGCTCACCACGATATTTGTCGCGAATGTCAATAAAATTGAACTTTCCATCCATATTCTGTTGCAATGCAATAGCTATCAAAGCCAATAGAATCATTCACCCTTATTTACGTAGAAAGGTTTGCTCACCACAATATTAGACGACAATGTCTATAAAATTGACATTTCATTCAGATTCTATTGCAATGCAATAGCTATAGCAAGCCAATAGTATCTTTCCTCCTCATTTATGCAGAATAGCTTTCTCACCACGATATTAGCCGAAAATGTCAATAGAATTGAACCTCGAAGTCAGATTCTATTGTAAGGCGTCCGCTATTCCAAACCAACAGCATCTTTCATCCTTATTTACGCATACAGGATAGCTCACCACAATATTAGACGAAAATGTTAATAAAATTGAACTTTTCAGCCAGATTCTATTGCAATGCAATGGCTAAAACGAACGAATAAGATCTTTCCCTCTTGTTTATGCGGAAAACCATGCCCACCACGACAATGGTCGAAAAAGTCAATAAAATTGAACTCTTCAGCCAGATTCTATTGCAATGCAATGGCTATATCAAACCTATAGAACCTTTCCTTCGCATTTATACAGAAAAACATTCTCACCACGATATTAGTCGAAAATGTCAATCAAATTGAACGTTCCAGTCTGATTCTATAGCAATGCAATGGCTATAGCAAACCAATAGAATCTTTCCTCGTTATTTACGCTGACAGGTTAGCTCACCACAATACTAGACGAAAATGTTAATAAAATTCATCTTTTCCGTCAGATTCAATTGCAATGCAATGGCCATACCAAACCTATGGAAGATTTCCTTCGCATTTATACAGATAAGTTTTCTCGCCACGATATTAGTCGAAAATGTCGATAAAA
>NW_016959360.1:0-462 GCF_001483705.2 Eufriesea mexicana
AGTGCGTGGGGGTATGCATGGATGTATGAATGTAAGTATGTTTCGATGTATGCATGTATGGATCTATGGATGTATGGATGTATGGGGGTATGGATGTACGAATTTCTGGATGTACGGGTGTATGGATGTATGGATGGATGTATGTATGTATTGATGTATGTATGTATGTATGTATGGATGAATGGTTGGATGGATGGATGGATGTATGGATGGATTGAGGTATGGATGAACGGATGTACGGATGTATGGATGTATGTATGAATGGATGTAGCGGATGGATGGATGCACCGACTGATGGACGTACGGATGGATGCATTTATAGAGGTATGTGTGTGGGGATGTATGGATGAGTATATGTATGGATGAATGAATGTACGGTCGGATGGATTTGTGGATGTGTGGATGGGTGGATGTATGTATGGATGTATGCATGGATGTACGTATGGATGCATTTACGGATGT
>NW_016959361.1:0-768 GCF_001483705.2 Eufriesea mexicana
TCCTCATTATTCATTCAGAAAAGGTTGCTCACAACGGTATTGGACGAAAATGTTAATAAGATTAAGTTTTCCGGGCAGTGTATAATGCAATGCAATGTCTACAGCAAACCAATGGATTCTTCCCCCCATGTTTGTGCAGAAAAGTGTGCTCAACAAGATATTAGTCGAAAATGTCGATAGAATTGATCTTTTCTGTCAGATTCTGTTGCAATGGAATGGCCATAGCAATCCAATACAATCTTACCGCGTTATTTACGCAGAAATCTTGCACACTTGCACACCACAATATTTGTCGAAAATGTTAATAGAATTGAACTTTGCAGTCAGATTCTATTGCAATGCAATGGCTATAACAAACCAATAGAATCTTTCCTCCTTATTTATGCCGAAAAGCTTGCGCACCAACATATTAGTCGATAATGTGCTTTCCGGGCAGATTCTTCTGCAATGCAAGGGCTACAGCAAGACAATGGTATCTTTCGTTTGTATTCATTCAGATTCGTCTGCTCACCGCGATGTAAGCCGGGAATGACAATAATATTGAATTTTTCAGGCAGTCTACATAGCAATTCAGTGGCTATTGCGTGCCAATAGAATCCTTTCTCCTTATTTACGCCGAAAGTTTGCGTACCACTATATAAGTCGATAATGAGTTTCCCGGGCAGATTCTGCTGCAATGCAAGGGCTACAGCAAGACAATGGAACCTTTCCTTTGTATTTATTCAGATTCGTCTGCTCACCGTTATGTAAGCCGGGAATGTCAATAAT
>NW_016959362.1:0-564 GCF_001483705.2 Eufriesea mexicana
GATATTAGTCGAAAATGTCAATAAAATTACATTATCCAGACAGATTCTGTAGCATTGCAATAGATCTAGCACGCCAAAAGTATCTTTCCTCCTTAGTTATACAAGAAAGTTAGCTCTCCACGACATTAGCCGATAATGTCAATAGCATTGAATATTCGAGGCAGATTCAATAGCACTGCAACGGCTATATCACGCCAATAGAATCTTTCCTCCTTATTTATGCAAGAAACTTACCGCACCACGATATTAGTCGAAGATGTGAATAAAATTGAATTTTCGAGGCAGACTCTATAGCATTGCAACGGCTATAGCACGCCAGTAGAATCTTTCCTTCATACATATGCAAGAAAGCTAGGTCACCACGATATTGGTCGAAAATGTCAGTAAGATTGAATTTTCCGGCCATATTCTACAGCATTGCAACGGCTATAGCGCGCCAATAGAGCTATAGCGCGCCAATAGAATATTTCCAACTTATCTATGCACGAAAGTTGCCTCACGACCATATTAGCCGAAAATGTTAATAAAATTGAATTTTCGAAGCAGTTTCTATAGCATTGCAAT
>NW_016959363.1:0-1756 GCF_001483705.2 Eufriesea mexicana
GCTATAGAATCTGGCTGGAAAGTTCAATATTATTGACAGTTTCGACTACTATCGTGGTGAGCTCCCTTTCTTGCCTAAATGAGCAGGGTAGATTCCATTGGCGTGCTGTAGCCATTGCAATGCATCTGAATCTGTCTCGAAAATTCAATTTTATTGACATTTTCGACTGATATCGTGGTGAGCTAACTTTCTTGCATAAACAAGGAGGAAAGATCCTTTTGGCGTGCTGTAGGCATTGCAATGCTACTCAATCCTCCTGGAAAATTCAATTTTATTGACATTTTCGACTAATACCGTGGTGAGCTGCCTTCCGTGCATACCTAAGGAGGAAAAATAGTTTCGGAATGCTATAGCCACCTCAATGCAGAAGTATCTGTCTGGAAAATTCAATTTTATTGTCATTTTTGACTAACATCGTGGTGAGCTAAATTTCTTCCATAAATGACTAGTAAAGATGCTTTTGGTATGCTATTGCCATTGCAGTGCCAAAGAATCTTGCTGGAAAATTCAATTTTATTGCCATTTTTGACTAATTCCGTGGTAAGCTAACTTCCTTGCATAGGTGAGGAGGAAAGACCCGTTCGGAGTGCTATAGCCATTGCAATGCTGCAGAATCTGGCTCGAAAATTCAATTTTATTGAGATTTTTGTCCCTTATCGTGGTGAGCTGTCTTTCTCGCATAAATAAGCAGGATAGATTCTATTGGCGTGCTGCAGACAATGCAATGCTATAGAATCTGTATGGAAAATTCAATTTCATTGCCATTTCGAGTAATATCGTGGTGAGCTAACTTTATTGCATAGATAAGGATGAAAGATTCTATTGGCGTGCTGTTGCCATTGCAATGCTAAAGAATCTGGCCGGAAAAATCAATTTTATTGACATTTTCGAATAATATTGTGGTGCGCTACCTTTCTTGCATAACTAAGGAGGAAATATGCTTTTGGCGTTCTAGAACCATTCCAATGATACGGAATGTGCCTGGCAGAATCAATTTTATTGATAGTTTCGACTAATATCGTGGTGACCTATCTTTCTTGCATAAACAAGCAGGGTGGATTCTATTGGCGTGCTGTAGACGTTGCAATGATATAGAGTGTGGTTGGAAAATTCAATTTTATTGTCATTTTCTACTAATATCGTGGTGAGATAACATCCTTCCCTAAGTAAGGTGGAAAGATCATTCTGGATTGCTATAGCCATTCCAATGCAGTAGAATCTAGCTGGAAAGCACAATTTTAATGCCATTTTTGACAAATATCGTGGAGGGCTAACTATCTTGCACAAATAAGGATGGAGGATTTTATTGGCTAGCTATAGCCATCGCAATGGTACAGAATCTGGCTGGAAAGTTCAATTTTATTGACATATTCGGCTAATTTCGGGGTGAGATAACTTTCTTGCATAAACATGGAGGAAAGATCCTTTTGGCGTGCTGTAGCCATTGCAGTGCTGTAGAATCTGGCCGGAAAATTCAATTTTATTAACATTTTCGTCTAATATCGTGGTGAGTTAACTTTCTTGCATAAATAAGCGGGAAAGATTCTATTGGCGTGCTGTAGGCATTGCAATGCTATACAATCCTCCTGGAAAATTCAATTTTATTGACATTTTCGACTAATACCGTGGTGAGCTGCCTTCCTTGCATACCTAAGGAGGAAAAATCGTTTTGGAATGCTATAGCCACCGCAATACAGAAGTATCTGTCTGGAAAATGCAATTTTATTGACATTTTCGACTAATATCGTAGTGAGCT
>NW_016959364.1:0-581 GCF_001483705.2 Eufriesea mexicana
CCTCCGCGGATCCAAGTAGAATGAACTAGAGCGCAGTAGATCGCAGAAATAGACAGCATTGCAATATATAGCACAAAAGGCAAGGGTATCCCGTCCTTACCTGTCCTAGCCTAACCTAAACCAACGTAGCATAAGCCAACATAATGTGCCGGTACAGCTATTCCTGTCTTTCCCAGAGCCAAGCTGAACATATTAGAGCATGGTAGAGTGCAGAAATCTGCCGAATGGCAGTGTACAGCACAAAAGTAGAAGCGACCATCCCATTACATAACCATTCCTAACATAACCAAACGTAATCTAACTAAGCCTAACGCGCCGAGACCATTATTGCTGTCTTCCCCAGAGTCGAGGAGAGTTTAGCCGAGCACAGTAGAGCGCAGAAATCCACCGCATAACAAAACCGCATAACAGTCTATGCCATGAAAGTCAAAGCTATCCAAACCTAACCCAAGCTAACATAACCCACACAAGTGTACCACCTCACATCCTGACGTGCGGAGACCAGCACCGCAACCCTCCCGAGAAACAAGCATAACATATTGGAGCACAACAGAGCGCAGAACCCCACCGAATAGCTGCGC
>NW_016959365.1:0-271 GCF_001483705.2 Eufriesea mexicana
CCTATCGTAAGTTAACCTAACCTACCCTGACCTAACATAACCTAACATGACCTGACCAGACCTTTCCTGACATGACCTGTCCTGACCTGAGCTGACCTGACGTGGCCTGACATTGCCTGGCCTGTCCTGACGTGCACTGACCTGACATGAACTGAGTGACCTGACCTGACCTCACATGACATAACATAACCTTACCTAACTTAACATAACCAAACCTAACATAACCCAACTAATCCTAACCTAACCTAACCTAACCCAACCCAACCAATCC
>NW_016959366.1:0-1566 GCF_001483705.2 Eufriesea mexicana
ATGGATGTATGGATGTATATATGTTTGGATGTATGGATGTATGGATGTATGAGTGGATGGATGAATTGATGGACGTATTCTCGTGTGTATGGATGTATGGATGTATATATGTTTGCATGCATGCATGGACGGATGTATCGAAAGATGGATGTACGAATGGATGTATTGATGGATGTATGGGCGGATGGCGGTATGGATGGATGGATTTATTTATGTATGGATGTATGAATGTATGGATGTATGGATGGATGGATGTATCGAATGATAGACGTACGAATGGAAGGATTTCTGGATGTACGGATGTATGGATGTATGGATGGACGGATGGATGTATGGCTGTATGGATGTATGGATGTATGCATGGATGGATGTATCGGACGATAGACGTACGAATGGAAGGATTTATGGATGTATGGCTGTGTGGATGTATGGATGTGTGGATGGATGGATGTATGGGCGGATAGATGTATGTACCAATGGATGTATGTATGGGTGGTGGTATGGCAGGATGGATGTACTGATGAATGTATGTCCGCATGAATGGATGTATGGATGGATTGAGGTACGGATGGCTGGATGTATGCATGTATGGGTGTATGTATGTATGAATGTATGGATGTAAGTGTGTATGGATGTATGGATGTATGGACGTATAGATGTACGAACGTAAGGATGTATAGGTGTATGGATGTATGGATGGATGGACGGATGTATGGTTCGAAGGATGTATGGATGCGTGGATGTATGAATGGATGGATGTATGGAAAAATGGATGTATGAATGGATGTATGCGTGGATGAATGGTTTTGTGGATGTATGGATGACTGGGTGGATGAATGGATGTGTGCATTGAGTGAAGTTTGGGTGGAAGGATGGGTGGATGCACGGATGCATGAATGTATGGATGGACGGATGTACGTAGGAATGAATGTATGTATGTATATATGTATGGATGTATGGATTTATGGATGTATGTGTGTGTGGATGGATGGATGTATGGATGGATGTTCGTGTGGATGGCAGGATATGTGGATGGATGGGTGTATTGGTGTACAGTTGTATGGATGCATGACTGTATGGTTTTATGGATGTATGTACGTATGTATGTATGGATGGGTGGATGTATCGAATGATAGACGTACGAATGGATGGATTTATGGTTCAAGGAGGTGTGGATGTATGGATGTATGGATGGATGGATGTATGGATGGATAGATGTATGGATCGATTGATGTAAGGATGGGTGGTTGCATAGCTGGATGGATGTATGGAAGGATGGGTGTATGGATGGGTGAATGTATGAATTGATGGCCGTATGAATGGTTGGATGTATGGATGGATGTATGTATGGATGAATGGTTGTGTGGATGGATGTATGTATGGATGCATTGCTGTGTGGATGGAAGGATGTACGTATGTAGGAATGTATGGATGTATGAATGGATGGATGTATATATGTATGGATGTATGGATTGATGGATGTCTGGATGGACGGAGGCATGAATATATGTATGTATGTGTGAATGTATAGATGTAAGAATGTATGGATGTATGCATGTATGGATG
>NW_016959367.1:0-685 GCF_001483705.2 Eufriesea mexicana
CTATAGCAAACCAATAGAATCGTTCCTCCTTATTTATGCCGAAAAGTTTACACTCCGCCATATATGTACGAAAATGTCAGTAAAATTAATCTTTTCAGGCAGATTCTATTGCAATGCAATGGCCATTGCAAACCAATAGGAACTTTCCTTCTTATATAAGCAGAAAAGCTTGCTCGACGTGATATTGTTCGAGAATGACAATGGAATTGAACATTCCAGTCACAGTCTATTGTAATACAATAGCTATAGCAAACCAATGGAATATTTCCTCCTTACTTATGCTGAAAAGTTTGCTCACCATGATATTAGTTGAAAATGTCAATAGAATTGAACTTTTCAGACATATTCTGTTGCAACGCAATGGCTATAGCAAACCAAAAGAATCGTTCCTCCATATTTATGCCGAAAAGTTTACACTCCGCCATATTTGTCGAAAATGTCAATAAAATTGATCTTTTCAGGCAGATTCTATTGCAATGCAATGGCTATTGCAAACCAATAGGAACTTTCCTTCTTATATATGCAAAATTAAAGCAGAAAAGCTTTGTCACCGCGATATTAGTTGAAAATGTGAATAAAATTTAATTTTTCAATCAGATTCTGCGGCAATGCATTGGCTATAGAATAGCAATGTTTTCTTTCCGCCTCATTTGCGCAGAAAAGCTTTCTCACCACGATATCAGTC
>NW_016959368.1:0-916 GCF_001483705.2 Eufriesea mexicana
TACCGCTACCACAGTTGCTGGTCTCCACAGAGTTGAGCAAAGCTTACTATAGGAAAGTAGAGCACAGAAATCCATAGAAACGCAGTGTACAACACAAAAGTAATACCTTTCCAGACCTAACTCTGGCTAACCTAGCATAACCAAAAGCAGACTACCTAAACGTAACGTGCAGCGACCACCCTTGGTGGCCTCCTCAGAGCCGAGCAGAATATAGTGGAGCACTGTCGAGCGCACATGTCCACCCGAAGACAGTGTATAGCACAAATTCCAAAGCTACACATACCGAACATAGTCTAACTTAAGCTATCCATACGTAACGTAATTCAACCTAACGTGCAGGGACCAATACTGCTGGCATTCTCAGGGCTAAGCAGAATAAAGGAGTGCGCAGTGGAGCGCAGATGCCGCGCTGACAGCAGTGTATAACACTAAAGACTGGGTCAACTTGTTCAAGTTTAACGTAACCTGACCCAACCGATGGTAATCTATCCTAACCTAACGCGCCATCGCTACTATTGCTGGCCTCCCAAGATCCAAGCAAAAAATATTAGAAGACAGTATTGCGCAGAAACCCGCGTATATCAGTGTACAGCACAAAATTCCAAACTATCTGATCCTTACATCACAAAACGAAACATAACCGAACGTTGCATAGCACAAACTAACGTGCCGAAACCACTACTGCTGGCTTAACAGAGCCAAGCATAATAAACATGAGCAGAACATATCGCACAGATCCACCGCATTGCTGTGTACCGCACAAAAGTCAAGGGAACCCAAGCCGAGCAATCCTTTCCCAACCAAGCCAACATTACGCAACCTAACGTGCCGAGACCAGTATTACTGGCCACAGCAGAGGCAGGCAGAGCGTATTCTAGCAGATGAGAGCGCAGAAACACACCGAATAGCTGTGTAT
>NW_016959369.1:0-3816 GCF_001483705.2 Eufriesea mexicana
CCGTATGACCTAATCGCTTTGAAAATCCCGTTTCTCTTTAGGAAAAATTATCGATGAATAAGTCTTGAATTTCGCGAATCGTTCGCAATGATTGACGGAATTTTCGTAGGAATTTTTAAAAAATGTTTGCAACAGATCACTCTGAATCGCAGCTATCTATTTCCCAAGTGACCTAATCGCTACGAGAATTCCGCTCCTTTTCTTTAGGAAAAATCATCGATCGATAAATCTTGAATTTGGCGAATCCTTTTCGTCGATTGACGGAATTTTTGTGAGAATTTTAAAAAAAATTTTAGCGGGAGATCACTCTGAATCGCAGTTATCGGTTTCCCGTGTGACCTAATCGCTTTGAAAATCTCGCTTCTCTTTAGAAAAAATTATCGATCAATAAGTCTTGAATTTCGCGAATCGTTCACAATGATTGACGGAATTTTCGTGGGAATTTGTAAAAAATTTTAGCGATAGGTTACTCTGAATTACAGTTATCGGTTTCCCGTATGACCTAATCGCTTTGAAAATCTCGCTTCTCTTTAGAAAAAATTATCGATCAATAAGTCTTGAATTTCGCGAATCGTTCACAATGATTGACGGAATTTTCGTGGGAATTTGTAAAAAATTTTAGCGATAGGTTACTCTGAATTACAGTTATCGGTTTCCCGTATGACCTAATCGCTTTGAAAATCTCGCTTCTCTTTAGAAAAAATTATCGATCAATAAGTCTTGAATTTCGCGAATCGTTCACAATGATTGACGGAATTTTCGTGGGAATTTGTAAAAAATTTTAGCGATAGGTTACTCTGAATTACAGTTATCGGTTTCCCGTATGACCTAATCGCTTTGAAAATCTCGCTTCTCTTTAGAAAAAATTATCGATCAATAAGTCTTGAATTTCGCGAATCGTTCACAATGATTGACGGAATTTTCGTGGGAATTTGTAAAAAATTTTAGCGATAGGTTACTCTGAATTACAGTTATCGGTTTCCCGTATGACCTAATCGCTTTGAAAATCTCGCTTCTCTTTAGAAAAAATTATCGATCAATAAGTCTTGAATTTCGCGAATCGTTCACAATGATTGACGGAATTTTCGTGGGAATTTGTAAAAAATTTTAGCGATAGGTTACTCTGAATTACAGTTATCGGTTTCCCGTATGACCTAATCGCTTTGAAAATCTCGCTTCTCTTTAGAAAAAATTATCGATCAATAAGTCTTGAATTTCGCGAATCGTTCACAATGATTGACGGAATTTTCGTGGGAATTTGTAAAAAATTTTAGCGATAGGTTACTCTGAATTACAGTTATCGGTTTCCCGTATGACCTAATCGCTTTGAAAATCTCGCTTCTCTTTAGAAAAAATTATCGATCAATAAGTCTTGAATTTCGCGAATCGTTCACAATGATTGACGGAATTTTCGTGGGAATTTGTAAAAAATTTTAGCGATAGGTTACTCTGAATTACAGTTATCGGTTTCCCGTATGACCTAATCGCTTTGAAAATCTCGCTTCTCTTTAGAAAAAATTATCGATCAATAAGTCTTGAATTTCGCGAATCGTTCACAATGATTGACGGAATTTTCGTGGGAATTTGTAAAAAATTTTAGCGATAGGTTACTCTGAATTACAGTTATCGGTTTCCCGTATGACCTAATCGCTTTGAAAATCTCGCTTCTCTTTAGAAAAAATTATCGATCAATAAGTCTTGAATTTCGCGAATCGTTCACAATGATTGACGGAATTTTCGTGGGAATTTGTAAAAAATTTTAGCGATAGGTTACTCTGAATTACAGTTATCGGTTTCCCGTATGACCTAATCGCTTTGAAAATCTCGCTTCTCTTTAGAAAAAATTATCGATCAATAAGTCTTGAATTTCGCGAATCGTTCACAATGATTGACGGAATTTTCGTGGGAATTTGTAAAAAATTTTAGCGATAGGTTACTCTGAATTACAGTTATCGGTTTCCCGTATGACCTAATCGCTTTGAAAATCTCGCTTCTCTTTAGAAAAAATTATCGATCAATAAGTCTTGAATTTCGCGAATCGTTCACAATGATTGACGGAATTTTCGTGGGAATTTGTAAAAAATTTTAGCGATAGGTTACTCTGAATTACAGTTATCGGTTTCCCGTATGACCTAATCGCTTTGAAAATCTCGCTTCTCTTTAGAAAAAATTATCGATCAATAAGTCTTGAATTTCGCGAATCGTTCACAATGATTGACGGAATTTTCGTGGGAATTTGTAAAAAATTTTAGCGATAGGTTACTCTGAATTACAGTTATCGGTTTCCCGTATGACCTAATCGCTTTGAAAATCTCGCTTCTCTTTAGAAAAAATTATCGATCAATAAGTCTTGAATTTCGCGAATCGTTCACAATGATTGACGGAATTTTCGTGGGAATTTGTAAAAAATTTTAGCGATAGGTTACTCTGAATTACAGTTATCGGTTTCCCGTATGACCTAATCGCTTTGAAAATCTCGCTTCTCTTTAGAAAAAATTATCGATCAATAAGTCTTGAATTTCGCGAATCGTTCACAATGATTGACGGAATTTTCGTGGGAATTTGTAAAAAATTTTAGCGATAGGTTACTCTGAATTACAGTTATCGGTTTCCCGTATGACCTAATCGCTTTGAAAATCTCGCTTCTCTTTAGAAAAAATTATCGATCAATAAGTCTTGAATTTCGCGAATCGTTCACAATGATTGACGGAATTTTCGTGGGAATTTGTAAAAAATTTTAGCGATAGGTTACTCTGAATTACAGTTATCGGTTTCCCGTATGACCTAATCGCTTTGAAAATCTCGCTTCTCTTTAGAAAAAATTATCGATCAATAAGTCTTGAATTTCGCGAATCGTTCACAATGATTGACGGAATTTTCGTGGGAATTTGTAAAAAATTTTAGCGATAGGTTACTCTGAATTACAGTTATCGGTTTCCCGTATGACCTAATCGCTTTGAAAATCTCGCTTCTCTTTAGAAAAAATTATCGATCAATAAGTCTTGAATTTCGCGAATCGTTCACAATGATTGACGGAATTTTCGTGGGAATTTGTAAAAAATTTTAGCGATAGGTTACTCTGAATTACAGTTATCGGTTTCCCGTATGACCTAATCGCTTTGAAAATCTCGCTTCTCTTTAGAAAAAATTATCGATCAATAAGTCTTGAATTTCGCGAATCGTTCACAATGATTGACGGAATTTTCGTGGGAATTTGTAAAAAATTTTAGCGATAGGTTACTCTGAATTACAGTTATCGGTTTCCCGTATGACCTAATCGCTTTGAAAATCTCGCTTCTCTTTAGAAAAAATTATCGATCAATAAGTCTTGAATTTCGCGAATCGTTCACAATGATTGACGGAATTTTCGTGGGAATTTGTAAAAAATTTTAGCGATAGGTTACTCTGAATTACAGTTATCGGTTTCCCGTATGACCTAATCGCTTTGAAAATCTCGCTTCTCTTTAGAAAAAATTATCGATCAATAAGTCTTGAATTTCGCGAATCGTTCACAATGATTGACGGAATTTTCGTGGGAATTTGTAAAAAATTTTAGCGATAGGTTACTCTGAATTACAGTTATCGGTTTCCCGTATGACCTAATCGCTTTGAAAATCTCGCTTCTCTTTAGAAAAAATTATCGATCAATAAGTCTTGAATTTCGCGAATCGTTCACAATGATTGACAGAATTTTCGTGGGAATTTGTAAAAAATTTTAGCGATAGGTTACTCTGAATTACAGTTATCGGTTTCCCGTATGACCTAATCGCTTTGAAAATCCCGTTTCTCTTTAGGAAAAATTATCGATGAATAAGT
>NW_016959370.1:0-277 GCF_001483705.2 Eufriesea mexicana
ATAACGTGTTATAGCATTGTGAAAAAATCGCCTAACGCCGTCAACCCAGTGGCAATACAGCCATCTACTTGCAAGAGAACGCGTGTATTCAAAATCTATAATTTGTTATAGCGTGGTGATTAGATCGCCTAACGCCTTCAATCCAATGGCAAGTACATCCATTTACTCGCCGGAAAATGAGTATATTCAAAACTCATAAGCTGCCATAGCTTGATGAATAGATCGCCTAACTCTTTCAATCCAATGGCAAGTACAGCCATCTACTTGCCAGAGAATA
>NW_016959371.1:0-1476 GCF_001483705.2 Eufriesea mexicana
AAAACAACCAATTATGGACAAGAATCGAACCTCGGTCCTTCAGCATAGAAATTCTCGACTGTTGCCAATGGACAACTTCACTTGCAAACTGGTAAAAATAAATCTAAAAGTAAGGTAGTACACAAAGTTTAATCGTAAATTTCTAAAAAATTATTGAGTAGTTGCCGCTATAATTATCTATTTTCTTGTGTTGGGAATTTCGTGGAGGAAATAGCCAAACGCACAGGGAAATAACTATATTCAGTTGTATAGCAATCTTATTTGTAAGAGGTTTATTATACGATATATAATTAAAACGTATGAGTCCTATTTTTTCTTTTTTAATTTGGATGCCTATAACAATGTATAAATAGCCGTTTTGGTTTCTATCTGGGGCTCTGAAGGACGGCAGGCCTTTTTAAGCCCTCAAAACCGACCCCTTGAAGTCCAAAGGTCGGTAATGCCCTGCAACCTTCGACAGGCATGTCGTCATCGTTGCACAGGCGTATCTGTATTCCAACGTCTTAAACTGTATGACGATATCTACAACCTGCAAAGTTTCAACTAAATCGGTGACCCGAAGGACTTGCACTCTCCTTGTTAGACGTTTAGGACGATACCTGAAGTGCGTACGAACGGATGACATATTAATGACTGGGTCGAATGATTGAAAGAGGAAGCTTGTGTATGGAAAGAGAGAGTTTTGTCTTTATGTAAGGGTGCAAGGGCGTGGGCGCAGCAGATTGTGTGTAATCAAGACGTAGAGAATAGAGGATCGTGTGTTTGAGAGTTGGAATTGAGAAAAACTTAGTGAAATATTGTAGGGCTAGGGTGGTGTTAAATAATATAATTACTATTTATTAACCATAAAATATAATATACAATGTGCGGTAAAGGAAACGACTACGAATATAATCTACCGACTAAACTCTTACGACTACAACGACACAATTATACCTAACAACACGTTTACACTTAACAACACGAATACAACTAACAACACCATTACAGCTAACAACATAAGTACAACTAACAACTTCTTTCTCACAACTCTCTGCTACGAACTCTAATATACTACCCCGTACTACGACATACCACACACTGCCTACTCACGCCCTTGCATCCCTATTTAAAAGCATACATTCTATCCTCTTTCATACCTATTCTCTCTTTCCCAATCACACTTTCCCACGCACTCCTTGCAATCTTACCCTCAGCGGGTCACGTAGCCCAAACACTCAAACGCATTCCTAAAGACATTCTTCACTTTCATCCGATACATTCGTAAACATCCCGTCCACACGATCCTAGCGCACGATCATTGGTCCTTTCGCACGCACTCTAGATAATATGCTCGACCCACTCACCCTGCGATACCACAATATTTTAATTAAATAAACCAGTTTTATTATTACAAGGAAGTTGCTGTTGATCAGACGAGCAGATCTCGGTCTGCATAGAATTAATCTAGCTAGAAATCCTACATATATAGAATAC
>NW_016959372.1:0-712 GCF_001483705.2 Eufriesea mexicana
GTGTACAGATGTATGGATGCACGAATGTATGGTTGTATGGATGTATGAATGGATGCATTTGTGGATGTATGTATGGATGAATGAATGGATGTATGTATGGATGTATGTACGGATGCATGTATGGATGTGCGGCTGCATGTACGTATGGCTGTATGGGTCGATGGATGTATGGATGGGGGGACGTATGAATGGATGTGGGTATGGATGTATGTATGGATGTTTGAATGGATGTAGTATGTATGTATGGACTTATGTATGGAAGGGTGTGTGTATGGATGTATGTACGGACGAATGTATTTGTGTATGTATGTATGTATGGATGCATGGATGCATAGGTGGATGGATTGTTGTATGGACGTATGAATGTATGGAGGTATGGGTTGATGGATTTATGGGTGTACAGATTTATGAATGCATGGACGTGTGGTTGGACGTATGTACGGATGGTCGGATGAATGTATGTATGGATGTATGGATGTATGAATGTATGAGTGTATGGATGTATGGATGTATGGATGTATGGGTGTGTGGATGTATGGATGTATTGTTGTACGAATGTATGGATGTCCGGATGTGTGGATGTATGTAGGTATATATGTGTGGGTGTATGTATGTATGTATGTATAGATGTATGAATGTACGAATGAACGGATGTACTTATGCATGGACGTATGGATGTGTGGGTGGATGAATGGATGGGTGGTTGGAAGGA
>NW_016959373.1:0-323 GCF_001483705.2 Eufriesea mexicana
TATTAATCGAAAATGTCAATAAAATTGAGTTTCCCAAACACATTCTATATCATTGCAACGTCTGTAGCATGCCAATAGAGTCTAAACTCCTTATTTATGCAAGATAGACAGCTCACCACGATATTAGTCGAAACTGTCAATAAAATTGAACTTTCCAGCCAGATTCTATAGCATTGCAAAGCCTATAGGCACGCCAATAGTATCTTTCCTCCTTACCTATGCAAGGAAGTTAGCTCATCACGAAATTAGTCGAATATGTCAATAAAACTGAACTTCCCAGCCAGTTTCTATAGCATTGTAATGGTTATAGCATGCCAATATAA
>NW_016959373.1:353-597 GCF_001483705.2 Eufriesea mexicana
TAGCTCACTACGATATAAGTCGAAAATGTTAATAAAACTGAAATTTCCACGAAGATTCAATTGCATTGCAATGCCTATGGCACGCCAATTGAATTTATCCACCTTATATATGCGAGAAAGTTACCTCACCACGATATTAGACGCAAATCTCAATAAACCTGAATTTTCCAACCTCATTCTGCTTCATTGCTATGTCTATAGCACGCCAATAGAATCTACCCTGCTTATTTAGGAAAAAAAGATA
>NW_016959374.1:0-264 GCF_001483705.2 Eufriesea mexicana
TTAAGAGTTTTTAAGCTAGTCTCTAAGAGTATGTCAGTAAGAAGTCCAAGTCGAGTGTGCTCACAGCGAATCTCTCTTACCCAATACTCTATGTATCAGCTTATTGTATTCTATTAAGAAGCAAACAACGCTATTTTAGCCAATCCACCCAATGCGATCCTATGTATATCCATCAACTTTGTTAATACGTGTATATCGTCGCTAGGTCGATCTTAGTTGGCGATGATTAGTGACGGACGGTTCTTTGAGGAAGGTTGTTGTTCC